>NW_027185310.1:0-60865 GCF_022577435.1 Embiotoca jacksoni
GTTTCAAGTCACTTTGTGTGGACAATTTCACAGGAAACACAATGTTTCAAAAACAGCATTATCTCAGCGAGAGAAGCTCAAAAACAGCATAAAACTGCTTTACAGTGCCACGGCTTAAACAAAGTGTTTACGAACAAATTTCTTCATCACTACTATGGCAAATGGGATAAACAACATGGACAAAGTGGTTTCAAGTCACTTTGTGTGGACAATTTCACAGGAAACACAATGTTTCAAAAACAGCCTTATCTCAGCGAGAGAAGCTCAAAAACAGCATAAAACTGCTTTACAGTGCCACGGCTTAAACTAAGTGTTTACGAACAAATTTCTTCATCAGCAAATGGGATACACTACATGGCCAATGTGGCTTCACTTTGTGTCTGCAATTACACAGAAAACAGCATTTCAAGACTCACTTTCTCATCCTAATGTAAAACTGCATCACAGCGCCACGGCTTAAACTAAGTGTTTACAAACAAGTTTCATACTCAGAACTTTGGCAAATGGGATGCACTACATGGGCAAAGTGGTTTCAAGTCACTTTGTGTGGACAATTTCACAGGAAACACAATGTTTCAAAAACAGCCTTATCTCAGCGAGAGAAGCTCAAAAACAGCATAAAACTGCTTTACAGCTTAAACTAAGTGTATACGAACAAATTTCTTCATCACTACTATGGCAAATGGGATAAACAACATGGACAAAGTGGCTTCAAGTCACTTTGTGTGACAATTTCACAGGAAACACAATGTTTCAAAAACAGCCTTATCTCAGCGAGAGAAGCTCAAAAACAGCATAAAACTGCTTTACAGCTTAAACTAAGTGTTTACGAACAAATTTCTTCATCACTACTATGGCAAATGGGATAAACAACATGGACAAAGTGGTTTCAAGTCACTTTGTGTGGACAATTTCACAGGAAACACAATGTTTCAAAAACAGCCTTATCTCAGCGAGAGAAGCTCAAAAACAGCATAAAACTGCTTTACAGTGCCACGGCTTAAACAAAGTGTTTACGAACAAATTTCTTCATCACTACTATGGCAAATGGGATAAACAACATGGACAAAGTGGTTTCAAGTCACTTTGTGTGGACAATTTCACAGGAAACACAATGTTTCAAAAACAGCCTTATCTCAGCGAGAGAAGCTCAAAAACAGCATAAAACTGCTTTACAGTGCCACGGCTTAAACTAAGTGTTTACGAACAAATTTCTTCATCAGCAAATGGGATACACTACATGGCCAATGTGGCTTCACTTTGTGTCTGCAATTACACAGAAAACAGCATTTCAAGACTCACTTTCTCATCCTAATGTAAAACTGCATCACAGCGCCACGGCTTAAACTAAGTGTTTACAATCAAGTTTCATACTCAGAACTTTGGCAAATGGGATACACTACATGGGCAAAGTTGTTTCAAGTCACTTTGTGTGGACAATTTCACAGGAAACACAATGTTTCAAAAACAGCCTTATCTCAGCGAGAGAAGCTCAAAAACAGCATAAAACTGCTTTACGGCTTAAACTAAGTGTTTACGAACAAATTTCTTCATCACTACTATGGCAAATGGGATAAACAACATGGACAAAGTGGTTTCAAGTCACTTTGTGTGGGCAATTTCACAGGAAACACAATGTTTCAAAAACAGCCTTATCTCAGCGAGAGAAGCTCAAAAACAGCATAAAACTGCTTTACAGTGCCACGGCTTAAACTAAGTGTTTACGAACAAATTTCTTCATCAGCAAATGGGATACACTACATGGCCAATGTGGCTTCACTTTGTGTCTGCAAAAAACAGCATTTCAAGACTCACTTTCTCATCCTAATGTAAAACTGCATCACAGCGACAAGGCTTAAACTAAGTGTTTACAAACAAGTTTCATACTCAGAACTTTGTCAAATGGGATACACTACATGGGCAAAGTGGTTTCAAGTCACTTTGTGTGGACAATTTCACAGGAAACACAATGTTTCAAAAACAGCCTTATCTCAGCGAGAGAAGCTCAAAAACAGCATAAAACTGCTTTACAGTGCCACGGCTTAAACAAAGTGTTTACGAACAAATTTCTTCATCACTACTATGGGAAATGGGATAAACAACATGGACAAAGTGGTTTCAAGTCACTTTGTGTGGACAATTTCACAGGAAACACAATGTTTCAAAAACAGCCTTATCTCAGCGAGAGAAGCCCAAAAACAGCATAAAACTGCTTTACAGTGCCACGGCTTAAACTAAGTGTTTACGAACAAATTTCTTCATCACTACTATGGCAAATGGGATAAACAACATGGACAAAGTGGTTTCAAGTCACTTTGTGTGGACAGTTTCACAGGAAACACAATGTTTCAAAAACAGCCTTATCTCAGCGAGAGAAGCTCAAAAACAGCGTAAAACTGCTTTACAGTGCCACGGCTTAAACTAAGTGTTTATGAACAAATTTCTTCATCACTACTATGGCAAATGGGATAAACAACATGGACAAAGTGGTTTCAAGTCACTTTGCGTGGACAATTTCACAGGAAACACAATGTTTCAAAAACAGCCTTATCTCAGCGAGAGAAGCTCAAAAACAGCATAAAACTGCTTTACAGTGCCACGGCTTAAACAAAGTGTTTACGAACAAATTTCTTCATCACTACTATGGGAAATGGGATAAACAACATGGACAAAGTGGTTTCAAGTCACTTTGTGTGGACAATTTCACAGGAAACACAATGTTTCAAAACAGCCTTATCTCAGCGAGAGAAGCTCAAAAACAGCATAAAACTGCTTTACAGTGCCACGGCTTAAACTAAGTGTTTACGAACAAATTTCTTCATCAGCAAATGGGATACACTACATGGCCAATGTGGCTTCACTTTGTGTCTGCAATTACACAGAAAACAGCATTTCAAGACTCACTTTCTCATCCTAATGTAAAACTGCATCACAGCGCCACGGCTTAAACTATGTGTTTACAAACAAGTTTCATACTCAGAACTTTGGCAAATGGGATACACTACATGGGCAAAGTGGTTTCAAGTCACTTTGTGTGGACAATTTCACAGGAAACACAATGTTTCAAAAACAGCCTTATCTCAGCGAGAGAAGCTCAAAAACAGCATAAAACTGCTTTACGGCTTAAACTAAGTGTTTACGAACAAATTTCTTCATCACTACTATGGCAAATGGGATAAACAACATGGACAAAGTGGTTTCAAGTCACTTTGTGTGGACAATTTCACAGGAAACACAATGTTTCAAAAACAGCCTTATCTCAGCGAGAGAAGCTGAAAAACAGCATAAAACTGCTTTACAGTGCCACAGCTTAAACAAAGTGTTTACGAACAAATTTCTTCATCAGAAAATGGGATACACTACATGGCCAATGTGGCTTCACTTTGTGTCTGCAATTACACAGAAAACAGCATTTCAAGACTCACTTTCTCATCCTAATGTAAAACTGCATCACAGCGCCACGGCTTAAACTAAGTGTTTACAATCAAGTTTCATACTCAGAACTTTGGCAAATGGGATACACTACATGGGCAAAGTTGTTTCAAGTCACTTTGTGTGGACAATTTCACAGGAAACACAATGTTTCAAAAACAGCCTTATCTCAGCGAGAGAAGCTCAAAAACAGCATAAAACTGCTTTACAGTGCCACGGCTTAAACTAAGTGTTTACGAACAAATTTCTTCATCACTACTATGGCAAATGGGATAAACAACATGGACAAAGTGGTTTCAAGTCACTTTGTGTGGACAATTTCACAGGAAACACAATGTTTCAAAAACAGCCTTATCTCAGCGAGAGAAGCTCAAAAACAGCATAAAACTGCTTTACAGTGCCACGGCTTAAACTAAGTGTTTACGAACAAATTTCTTCATCAGCAAATGGGATACACTACATGGCCAATGTGGCTTCACTTTGTGTCTGCAAAAAACAGCATTTCAAGACTCACTTTCTCATCCTAATGTAAAACTGCATCACAGCGACAAGGCTTAAACTAAGTGTTTACAAACAAGTTTCATACTCAGAACTTTGTCAAATGGGATACACTACATGGGCAAAGTGGTTTCAAGTCACTTTGTGTGGACAATTTCACAGGAAACACAATGTTTCAAAAACAGCCTTTTCTCAGCGAGAGAAGCTGAAAAACAGCATAAAACTGCTTTACAGTGCCACAGCTTAAACAAAGTGTTTACGAACAAATTTCTTCATCAGCAAATGGGATACACTACATGGCCAATGTGGCTTCACTTTGTGTCTGCAATTACACAGAAAACAGCATTTCAAGACTCACTTTCTCATCCTAATGTAAAACTGCATCACAGCGCCACGGCTTAAACTAAGTGTTTACAATCAAGTTTCATACTCAGAACTTTGGCAAATGGGATACACTACATGGGCAAAATTGTTTCAAGTCACTTTGTGTGGACAATTTCACAGGAAACACAATGTTTCAAAAACAGCCTTATCTCAGCGAGAGAAGCTCAAAAACAGCATAAAATTGCTTTACGGCTTAAACTAAGTGTTTACGAACAAATTTCTTCATCACTACTATGGCAAATGGGATAAACAACATGGACAAAGTGGTTTCAAGTCACTTTGTGTGGGCAATTTCACAGGAAACACAATGTTTCAAAAACAGCCTTATCTCAGCGAGAGAAGCTCAAAAACAGCATAAAACTGCTTTACAGTGCCACGGCTTAAACTAAGTGTTTACGAACAAATTTCTTCATCACTACTATGGCAAATGGGATAAACAACATGGACAAAGTGGTTTCAAGTCACTTTGTGTGGACAATTTCACAGGAAACACAATGTTTCAAAAACAGCCTTATCTCAGCGAGAGAAGCTCAAAAACAGCATAAAACTGCTTTACAGTGCCACGGCTTAAACTAAGTGTTTACGAACAAATTTCTTCATCAGCAAATGGGATACACTACATGGCCAATGTGGCTTCACTTTGTGTCTGCAAAAAACAGCATTTCAAGACTCACTTTCTCATCCTAATGTAAAACTGCATCACAGCGACAAGGCTTAAACTAAGTGTTTACAAAAAAGTTTCATACTCAGAACTTTGTCAAATGGGATACACTACATGGGCAAAGTGGTTTCAAGTCACTTTGTGTGGACAATTTCACAGGGAACACAATGTTTCAAAAACAGCCTTATCTCAGCGAGAGAAGCTCAAAAACAGCATAAAACTGCTTTACAGTGCCAAGGCTTAAACTAAGTGTTTACAAACAAATTTCTTCATCACTACTATGGCAAATGGGATAAACAACATGGACAAAGTGGTTTCAAGTCACTTTGTGTGGACAATTTCACAGGAAACACAATGTTTCAAAAACAGCCTTATCTCAGCGAGAGAAGCTGAAAAACAGCATAAATCTGCTTTACAGTGCCACGGCTTAAACTAAGTGTTTACGAACAAATTTCTTCATCACTACTATGGCAAATGGGATAAACAACATGGACAAAGTGGTTTCAAGTCACTTTGTGTGGACAATTTCACAGGAAACACAATGTTTCAAAAACAGCCTTATCTCAGCGAGAGAAGCTGAAAAACAGCATAAAACTGATTTACAGTGCCACAGCTTAAACTAAGTGTTTACGAACAAATTTCTTCATCAGCAAATGGGATACACTACATGGCCAATGTGGCTTCACTTTGTGTCTGCAATTACACAGAAAACAACATTTCAAGACTCACTTTCTCATCCTAATGTAAAACTGCATCACAGCGCCACGGCTTAAACTAAGTGTTTACAAACTAGTTTCATACTCAGAACTTTGGCAAATGGGATACACTACATGGGCAAAGTGGTTTCAAGTCACTGTGTGTGGACAATTTCACAGGAAACACAATGTTTCAAAAACAGCCTTATCTCAGCGAGAGAAGCTCAAAAACAGCATAAAACTGCTTTACGGCTTAAACTAAGTGTTTACGAACAAATTTCTTCATCACTACTATGGCAAATGGGATAAACAACATGGACAAAGTGGTTTCAAGTCACTTTGTGTGGACAATTTCACAGGAAACACAATGTTTCAAAAACAGCCTTATCTCAGTGAGAGAAGCTCAAAAACAGCATAAAACTGCTTTACAGTGCCAAGGCTTAAACTAAGTGTTTACGAACAAATTTCTTCATCACTACTATGGCAAATGGGATAAACAACATGGACAAAGTGGTTTCAAGTCACTTTGTGTGGACAATTTCACAGGAAACACAATGTTTCAAAAACAGCCTTATCTCAGCGAGAGAAGCTGAAAAACAGCATAAAACTGCTTTACAGTGCCACAGCTTAAACAAAGTGTTTACGAACAAATTTCTTCATCAGCAAATGGGATACACTACATGGCCAATGTGGCTTCACTTTGTGTCTGCAATTACACAGAAAACAGCATTTCAAGACTCACTTTCTCATCCTAATGTAAAACTGCATCACAGCGCCACGGCTTAAACTAAGTGTTTACAATCAAGTTTCATACTCAGAACTTTGGCAAATGGGATACACTACATGGGCAAAGTTGTTTCAAGTCACTTTGTGTGGGCAATTTCACAGGAAACACAATGTTTCAAAAACAGCCTTATCTCAGCGAGAGAAGCTCAAAAACAGCATAAAACTGCTTTACAGTGCCACGGCTTAAACTAAGTGTTTACGAACAAATTTCTTCATCACTACTATGGCAAATGGGATAAACAACATGGACAAAGTGGTTTCAAGTCACTTTGTGTGGACAATTTCACAGGAAACACAATGTTTCAAAAAACAGCCTTATCTCAGCGAGAGAAGCTCAAAAACAGCATAAAACTGCTTTACAGTGCCACGGCTTAAACTAAGTGTTTACGAACAAATTTCTTCATCAGCAAATGGGATACACTACATGGCCAATGTGGCTTCACTTTGTGTCTGCAAAAAACAGCATTTCAAGACTCACTTTCTCATCCTAATGTAAAACTGCATCACAGCGCCAAGGCTTAAACTAAGTGTTTACAAACAAGTTTCATACTCAGAACTTTGTCAAATGGGATACACTACATGGGCAAAGTGGTTTCAAGTCACTTTGTGTGGACAATTTCACAGGAAACACAATGTTTCAAAAACAGCCTTATCTCAGCGAGAGAAGCTCAAAAACAGCATAAAACTGCTTTACAGTGCCAAGGCTTAAACTAAGTGTTT
Source organism: Embiotoca jacksoni (assembly GCF_022577435.1). Taxonomy (NCBI): domain Eukaryota; kingdom Metazoa; phylum Chordata; class Actinopteri; family Embiotocidae; genus Embiotoca; species Embiotoca jacksoni. The sequence goes on from NW_027185310.1 coordinate 7,177, forward strand.
ACAAACAAATTTCTTCATCACTACTATGGCAAATGGGATAAACAACATGGACAAAGTGGTTTCAAGTCACTTTGTGTGGACAATTTCACAGGAAACACAATGTTTCAAAAACAGCCTTATCTCAGCGAGAGAAGCTGAAAAACAGCATAAATCTGCTTTACAGTGCACGCTTAAACTAAGTGTTTACGAACAAATTTCTTCATCACTACTATGGCAAATGGGATAAACAACATGGACAAAGTGGTTTCAAGTCACTTTGTGTGGACAATGTCACAGGAAACACAATGTTTCAAAAACAGCCTTATCTCAGCGAGAGAACGTCAAAAACAGCATAAAACTGCTTTACAGTGCCACGGCTTAAACTAAGTGTTTACGAACAAATTTCTTCATCAGCAAATGGGATACACTACATGGCCAATGTGGCTTCACTTTGTGTCTGCAAAAAACAGCATTTCAAGACTCACTTTCTCATCCTAATGTAAAACTGCATCACAGCGCCAAGGCTTAAACTAAGTGTTTACAAACAAGTTTCATACTCAGAACTTTGTCAAATGGGATACACTACATGGGCAAAGTGGTTTCAAGTCACTTTGTGTGGACAATTTCACAGGAAACACAATGTTTCAAAAACAGCCTTATCTCAGCGAGAGAAGCTCAAAAACAGCATAAAACTGCTTTACAGTGCCAAGGCTTAAACTAAGTGTTTACGAACAAATTTCTTCATCACTACTATGGCAAATGGGATAAACAACATGGACAAAGTGGTTTCAAGTCACTTTGTGTGGACAATTTCACAGGAAACACAATGTTTCAAAAACAGCCTTATCTCAGCGAGAGAAGCTGAAAAACATCATAAAACTGCTTTACAGTGCCACAGCTTAAACTAAGTGTTTACGAACAAATTTCTTCATCAGCAAATGGGATACACTACATGGCCAATGTGGCTTCACTTTGTGTCTGCAATTACACAGAAAACAGCATTTCAAGACTCACTTTCTCATCCTAATGTAAAACTGCATCACAGCGCCACGGCTTAAACTAAGTGTTTACAAACAAGTTTCATACTCAGAACTTTGGCAAATGGGATACACTACATGGGCAAAGTGGTTTCAAGTCACTTTGTGTGGACAATTTCACAGGAAACACAATGTTTCAAAAACAGCCTTATCTCAGCGAGAGAAGCTCAAAAACAGCATAAAACTGCTTTACGGCTTAAACTAAGTGTTTACGAACAAATTTCTTCATCACTACTATGGCAAATGGGATAAACAACATGGACAAAGTGGTTTCAAGTCACTTTGTGTGGACAATTTCACAGGAAACACAATGTTTCAAAAACAGCCTTATCTCAGCGAGAGAAGCTCAAAAACAGCATAAAACTGCTTTACAGTGCCAAGGCTTAAACTAAGTGTTTACGAACAAATTTCTTCTTCACTACTATGGCAAATGGGATAAACAACATGGACAAAGTGGTTTCAAGTCACTTTGTGTGGACAATTTCACAGGAAACACAATGTTTCAAAAACAGCCTTATCTCAGCGAGAGAAGCTGAAAAACAGCATAAAACTGCTTTACAGTGCCACAGCTTAAACAAAGTGTTTACGAACAAATTTCTTCATCAGCAAATGGGATACACTACATGGCCAATGTGGCTTCACTTTGTGTCTGCAATTACACAGAAAACAGCATTTCAAGACTCACTTTCTCATCCTAATGTAAAACTGCATCACAGCGCCACGGCTTAAACTAAGTGTTTACAATCAAGTTTCATACTCAGAACTTTGGCAAATGGGATACACTACATGGGCAAAGTGGTTTCAAGTCACTGTGTGTGGACAATTTCACAGGAAACACAATGTTTCAAAAACAGCCTTATCTCAGCGAGAGAAGCTCAAAAACAGCATAAAACTGCTTTACGGCTTAAACTAAGTGTTTACGAACAAATTTCTTCATCACTACTATGGCAAATGGGATAAACAACATGGACAAAGTGGTTTCAAGTCACTTTGTGTGGGCAATTTCACAGGAAACACAATGTTTCAAAAACAGCCTTATCTCAGCGAGAGAAGCTCAAAAACAGCATAAAACTGCTTTACAGTGCCACGGCTTAAACTAAGTGTTTACGAACAAATTTCTTCATCAGCAAATGGGATACACTACATGGCCAATGTGGCTTCACTTTGTGTCTGCAAAAAACAGCATTTCAAGACTCACTTTCTCATCCTAATGTAAAACTGCATCACAGCGCCAAGGCTTAAAACTAAGTGTTTACAAACAAGTTTCATACTCAGAACTTTGTCAAATGGGATAACTACATGGGCAAAGTGGTTTCAAGTCACTTTGTGTGGACAATTTCACAGGAAACACAATGTTTCAAAAACAGCCTTATCTCAGCGAGAGAAGCTCAAAAACAGCATAAAACTGCTTTAAAGTGCCAATGCTTAAACTAAGTGTTTACGAACAAATTTCTTCATCACTACTATGGCAAATGGGATAAACAACATGGACAAAGTGGTTTCAAGTCACTTTGTGTGGACAATTTCACAGGAAACACAATGTTTCAAAAACAGCCTTATCTCAGCGGAGAGAAGCTGAAAAACATCATAAAACTGCTTTACAGTGCCACAGCTTAAACTAAGTGTTTACGAACAAATTTCTTCATCAGCAAATGGGATACACTACATGGCCAATGTGGCTTCACTTTGTGTCTGCAATTACACAGAAAACAGCATTTCAAGACTCACTTTCTCATCCTAATGTAAAACTGCATCACAACGCCACGGCTTAAACTAAGTGTTTACAAAGAAGTTTCATACTCAGAACTTTGGCAAATGGGATACACTACATGGGCAAAGTGGTTTCAAGTCACTTTGTGTGGACAATTTCACAGGAAACACAATGTTTCAAAAACAGCCTTATCTCAGCGGAGAGAAGCTCAAAAACAGCATAAAACTGCTTTACGGCTTAAACTAAGTGTTTACGAACAAATTTCTTCATCACTACTATGGCAAATGGGATAAACAACATGGACAAAGTGGTTTCAAGTCACTTTGTGTGGACAATTTCACAGGAAACACAATGTTTCAAAAACAGCCTTATCTCAGCGAGAGAAGCTCAAAAACAGCATAAAACTGCTTTACAGTGCCAAGGCTTAAACTAAGTGTTTACGAACAAATTTCTTCATCACTACTATGGCAAATGGGATAAACAACATGGACAAAGTGGTTTCAAGTCACTTTGTGTGGACAATTTCACAGGAAACACAATGTTTCAAAAACAGCCTTATCTCAGCGAGAGAAGCTGAAAAAACAGCATAAAACTGCTTTACAGTGCCACAGCTTAAACAAAGTGTTTACGAACAAATTTCTTCATCACTACTATGGCAAATGGGATAAACAACATGGACAAAGTGGTTTCAAGTCACTTTGTGTGGACAATGTCACAGGAAACACAATGTTTCAAAAACAGCCTTATCTCAGCGAGAGAAGCTCAAAAACAGCATAAAACTGCTTTACAGTGCCACGGCTTAAACTAAGTGTTTACGAACAAATTTCTTCATCAGCAAATGGGATACACTACATGGCCAATGTGGCTTCACTTTGTGTCTGCAAAAAACAGCATTTCAAGACTCACTTTCTCATCCTAATGTAAAACTGCATCACAGAGCCACGGCTTAAACTAAGTGTTTACAAACAAGTTTCATACTCAGAACTTTGGCAAATGGGATACACTACATGGGCAAAGTGGTTTCAAGTCACTTTGTGTGGACAATTTCACAGGAAACACAATGTTTCAAAAACAGCCTTATCTCAGCGAGGAGAAGCTGAAAAACAGCATAAAACTGCTTTACGGCTTAAACTAAGTGTTTACGAACAAATTTCTTCATCACTACTATGGCAAATGGGATAAACAACATGGACAAAGTGGTTTCAAGTCACTTTGTGTGGACAATTTCACAGGAAACACAATGTTTCAAAAACAGCCTTATCTCAGCGAGAGAAGCTGAAAAACAGCATAAAACTGCTTTACAGTGCCACAGCTTAAACTAAGTGTTTACGAACAAATTTCTTCATCAGCAAATGGGATACACTACATGGCCAATGTGGCTTCACTTTGTGTCTGCAATTACACAGAAAACAGCATTTCAAGACTCACTTTCTCATCCTAATGTAAAACTGCATCACAGAGCCACGGCTTAAACTAAGTGTTTACAAACAAGTTTCATACTCAGAACTTTGGCAAATGGGATACACTACATGGGCAAAGTGGTTTCAAGTCACTTTGTTTGGACAATTTCACAGGAAACACAATGTTTCAAAAACAGCCTTATCTCAGCGAGAGAAGCTCAAAAACAGCATAAAACTGCTTTACGGCTTAAACTAAGTGCTTACGAACAAATTTCTTCATCACTACTATGGCAAATGGGATAAACAACATGGACAAAGTGGTTTCAAGTCACTTTGTGTGGACAATTTCACAGGAAACACAATGTTTCAAAAACAGCCTTATCTCAGCGAGAGAAGCTCAAAAACAGCATAAAACTGCTTTACAGTGCCAAGGCTTAAACTAAGTGTTTACGAACAAATTTCTTCATCACTACTATGGCAAATGGGATAAACAACATGGACAAAGTGGTTTCAAGTCACTTTGTGTGGACAATTTCACAGGAAACACAATGTTTCAAAAACAGCCTTATCTCAGCGAGAGAAGCTGAAAAACAGCATAAAACTGCTTTACAGTGCCACAGCTTAAAACAAAGTGTTTACGAACAAATTTCTTCATCAGCAAATGGGATACACTACATGGGCCAATGTGGCTTCACTTTGTGTCTGCAATTACACAGAAAACAGCATTTCAAGACTCACTTTCTCATCCTAATGTAAAACTGCATCACAGCGCCACGGCTTAAACTAAGTGTTTACAATCAAGTTTCATACTCAGAACTTTGGCAAATGGGATACACTACATGGGCAAAGTGGGTTTCAAGTAACTTTGTGTGGACAATTTCACAGGAAACACAATGTTTCAAAACAGCCTTATCTCAGCGAGGAGAAGCTCAAAAACAGCATAAAACTGCTTTACAGTGCCAAGGCTTAAACTAAGTGTTTACGAACAAATTTCTTCATCACTACTATGGCAAATGGGATAAACAACATGGACAAAGTGGTTTCAAGTCACTTTGTGTGGACAATTTCACAGGAAACACAATGTTTCAAAAACAGCCTGTATCTCAGCGAGAGAAGCTGAAAAACAGCATAAAACTGCTTTACAGTGCCACAGCTTAAACAAAGTGTTTACGAACAAATTTCTTCATCAGCAAATGGGATACACTACATGGCCAATGTGGCTTCACTTTGTGTCTGCAATTACACAGAAAACAGCATTTCAAGACTCACTTTCTCATCCTAATGTAAAACTGCATCACAGCGCCACGGCTTAAACTAAGTGTTTACAATCAAGTTTCATACTCAGAACTTTGGCAAATGGGATACACTACATGGGCAAAGTTGTTTTCAAGTCACTTTGTGTGGACAATTTCACAGGAAACACAATGTTTCAAAAACAGCCTTATCTCAGCGAGAGAAGCTCAAAAACAGCATAAAACTGCTTTACGGCTTAAACTAAGTGTTTACGAACAAATTTCTTCATCACTACTATGGCAAATGGGATAAACAACATGGACAAAGTGGTTTCAAGTCACTTTGTGTGGACAATTTCACAGGAAACACAATGTTTCAAAAACAGCCTTATCTCAGCGAGAGAAGCTCAAAAACAGCATAAAACTGCTTTACAGTGCCACGGCTTAAACTAAGTGTTTACGAACAAATTTCTTCATCAGCAAATGGGATACACTACATGGCCCAATGTGGCTTCACTTTGTGTCTGCAAAAAACAGCATTTCAAGACTCACTTTCTCATCCTAATGTAAAACTGCATCACAGCGCCAAGGCTTAAACTAAGTGTTTACAAACAAGTTTCATACTCAGAACTTTGTCAAATGGGATACACTACATGGGCAAAGTGGTTTCAAGTCACTTTGTGTGGACAATTTCACAGGAAACACAATGTTTCAAAAACAGCCTTATCTCAGCGAGAGAAGCTCAAAAACAGCATAAAACTGCTTTACGGCTTAAACTAAGTGTTTACGAACAAATTTCTTCATCACTACTATGGCAAATGGGATAAACAACATGGACAAAGTGGTTTCAAGTCACTTTGTGTGGACAATTTCACAGGAAACACAATGTTTCAAAAACAGCCTTATCTCAGCGAGAGAAGCTCAAAAACAGCATAAAACTGCTTTACAGTGCCAAGGCTTAAACTAAGTGTTTACGAACAAATTTCTTCATCACTACTATGGCAAATGGGATAAACAACATGGACAAAGTGGTTTCAAGTCACTTTGTGTGGACAATTTCACAGGAAACACCAATGTTTCAAAAACAGCCTTATCTCAGCGAGAGAAGCTGAAAAACAGCATAAAACTGCTTTACAGTGCCACAGCTTAAACAAAGTGTTTACGAACAAATTTCTTCATCACTACTATGGCAAATGGGATAAACAACATGGACAAAGTGGTTTCAAGTCACTTTGTGTGGACAATGTCACAGGAAACACAATGTTTCAAAAAACAGCCTTATCTCAGCGGAGAGAAGCTCAAAAACAGCATAAAACTGCTTTACAGTGCCACGGCTTAAACTAAGTGTTTACGAACAAATTTCTTCATCAGCAAATGGGATACACTACATGGCCAATGTGGCTTCACTTTGTGTCTGCAAAAAACAGCATTTCAAGACTCACTTTCTCATCCTAATGTAAAACTGCATCACAGCGCCAAGGCTTAAACTAAGTGTTTACAAACAAGTTTCATACTCAGAACTTTGTCAAATGGGATACACTACATGGGCAAAGTGGTTTCAAGTCACTTTGTGTGGACAATTTCACAGGAAACACAATGTTTCAAAAACAGCCTTATCTCAGCGAGAGAAGCTCAAAAACAGCATAAAACTGCTTTACAGTGCCAAGGCTTAAACTAAGTGTTTACGAACAAATTTCTTCATCACTACTATGGCAAATGGGATAAACAACATGGACAAAGTGGTTTCAAGTCACTTTGTGTGGACAATTTCACAGGAAACACAATGTTTCAAAAACAGCCTTATCTCAGCGAGAGAAGCTGAAAAACATCATAAAACTGCTTTACAGTGCCACAGCTTAAACTAAGTGTTTACGAACAAATTTCTTCATCAGCAAATGGGATACACTACATGGCCAATGTGGCTTCACTTTGTGTCTGCAATTACACAGAAAACAGCATTTCAAGACTCACTTTCTCATCCTAATGTAAAACTGCATCACAGCGCCACGGCTTAAACTAAGTGTTTACAAACAAGTTTCATACTCAGAACTTTGGCAAATGGGATACACTACATGGGCAAAGTGGTTTCAAGTCACTTTGTGTGGACAATTTCACAGGAAACACAATGTTTCAAAAACAGCCTTATCTCAGCGAGAGAAGCTCAAAAACAGCATAAAACTGCTTTACGGCTTAAACTAAGTGTTTACGAACAAATTTCTTCATCACTACTATGGCAAATGGGATAAACAACATGGACAAAGTGGTTTCAAGTCACTTTGTGTGGACAATTTCACAGGAAACACAATGTTTCAAAAACAGCCTTATCTCAGCGAGAGAAGCTCAAAAACATCATAAAACTGCTTTACAGTGCCACAGCTTAAACTAAGTGTTTACGAACAAATTTCTTCATCAGCAAATGGGATACACTACATGGCCAATGTGGCTTCACTTTGTGTCTGCAAAAAACAGCATTTCAAGACTCACTTTCTCATCCTAATGTAAAACTGCATCACAGCGCCAAGGCTTAAACTAAGTGTTTACAAACAAGTTTCATACTCAGAACTTTGTCAAATGGGATACACTACATGGGCAAAGTGGTTTCAAGTCACTTTGTGTGGACAATTTCACAGGAAACACAATGTTTCAAAAACAGCCTTATCTCAGCGAGAGAAGCTCAAAAACAGCATAAAACTGCTTTACGGCTTAAACTAAGTGTTTACGAACAAATTTCTTCATCACTACTATGGCAAATGGGATAAACAACATGGACAAAGTGGTTTCAAGTCACTTTGTGTGGACAATTTCACAGGAAACACAATGTTTCAAAAACAGCCTTATCTCAGCGAGAGAAGCTCAAAAACAGCATAAAACTGCTTTACAGTGCCAAGGCTTAAACTAAGTGTTTACGAACAAATTTCTTCATCACTACTATGGCAAATGGGATAAACAACATGGACAAAGTGGTTTCAAGTCACTTTGTGTGGACAATTTCACAGGAAACACAATGTTTCAAAAACAGCCTTATCTCAGCGAGAGAAGCTGAAAAACAGCATAAAACTGCTTTACAGTGCCACAGCTTAAACAAAGTGTTTACGAACAAATTTCTTCATCACTACTATGGCAAATGGGATAAACAACATGGACAAAGTGGTTTCAAGTCACTTTGTGTGGACAATGTCACAGGAAACACAATGTTTCAAAAACAGCCTTATCTCAGCGAGAGAAGCTCAAAAACAGCATAAAACTGCTTTACAGTGCCACGGCTTAAACTAAGTGTTTACGAACAAATTTCTTCATCAGCAAATGGGATACACTACATGGCCAATGTGGCTTCACTTTGTGTCTGCAAAAAACAGCATTTCAAGACTCACTTTCTCATCCTAATGTAAAACTGCATCACAGCGCCAAGGCTTAAACTAAGTGTTTACAAACAAGTTTCATACTCAGAACTTTGTCAAATGGGATACACTACATGGGCAAAGTGGTTTCAAGTCACTTTGTGTGGACAATTTCACAGGAAACACAATGTTTCAAAAACAGCCTTATCTCAGCGAGAGAAGCTCAAAAACAGCATAAAACTGCTTTACAGTGCCAAGGCTTAAACTAAGTGTTTACGAACAAATTTCTTCATCACTACTATGGCAAATGGGATAAACAACATGGACAAAGTGGTTTCAAGTCACTTTGTGTGGACAATTTCACAGGAAACACAATGTTTCAAAAACAGCCTTATCTCAGCGAGAGAAGCTGAAAAACATCATAAAACTGCTTTACAGTGCCACAGCTTAAACTAAGTGTTTACGAACAAATTTCTTCATCAGCAAATGGGATACACTACATGGCCAATGTGGCTTCACTTTGTGTCTGCAATTACACAGAAAACAGCATTTCAAGACTCACTTTCTCATCCTAATGTAAAACTGCATCACAGCGCCACGGCTTAAACTAAGTGTTTACAAACAAGTTTCATACTCAGAACTTTGGCAAATGGGATACACTACATGGGCAAAGTGGTTTCAAGTCACTTTGTGTGGACAATTTCACAGGAAACACAATGTTTCAAAAACAGCCTTATCTCAGCGAGAGAAGCTCAAAAACAGCATAAAACTGCTTTACGGCTTAAACTAAGTGTTTACGAACAAATTTCTTCATCACTACTATGGCAAATGGGATAAACAACATGGACAAAGTGGTTTCAAGTCACTTTGTGTGGACAATTTCACAGGAAACACAATGTTTCAAAAACAGCCTTATCTCAGCGAGAGAAGCTCAAAAACAGCATAAAACTGCTTTACAGTGCCAAGGCTTAAACTAAGTGTTTACGAACAAATTTCTTCATCACTACTATGGCAAATGGGATAAACAACATGGACAAAGTGGTTTCAAGTCACTTTGTGTGGACAATTTCACAGGAAACACAATGTTTCAAAAACAGCCTTATCTCAGCGAGAGAAGCTGAAAAACAGCATAAAACTGCTTTACAGTGCCACAGCTTAAACAAAGTGTTTACGAACAAATTTCTTCATCAGCAAATGGGATACACTACATGGCCAATGTGGCTTCACTTTGTGTCTGCAATTACACAGAAAACAGCATTTCAAGACTCACTTTCTCATCCTAATGTAAAACTGCATCACAGCGCCACGGCTTAAACTAAGTGTTTACAATCAAGTTTCATACTCAGAACTTTGGCAAATGGGATACACTACATGGGCTAAGTTGTTTCAAGTCACTTTGTGTGGACAATTTCACAGGAAACACAATGTTTCAAAAACAGCCTTATCTCAGCGAGAGAAGCTCAAAAACAGCATAAAACTGCTTTACGGCTTAAACTAAGTGTTTACGAACAAATTTCTTCATCACTACTATGGCAAATGGGATAAACAACATGGACAAAGTGGTTTCAAGTCACTTTGTGTGGGCAATTTCACAGGAAACACAATGTTTCAAAAACAGCCTTATCTCAGCGAGAGAAGCTCAAAAACAGCATAAAACTGCTTTACAGTGCCACGGCTTAAACTAAGTGTTTACGAACAAATTTCTTCATCACTACTATGGCAAATGGGATAAACAACATGGACAAAGTGGTTTCAAGTCACTTTGTGTGGACAATGTCACAGGAAACACAATGTTTCAAAAACAGCCTTATCTCAGCGAGAGAAGCTCAAAAACAGCATAAAACTGCTTTACAGTGCCACGGCTTAAACTAAGTGTTTACGAACAAATTTCTTCATCAGCAAATGGGATACACTACATGGCCAATGTGGCTTCACTTTGTGTCTGCAAAAAACAGCATTTCAAGACTCACTTTCTCATCCTAATGTAAAACTGCATCACAGCGCCAAGGCTTAAACTAAGTGTTTACAAACAAGTTTCATACTCAGAACTTTGTCAAATGGGATACACTACATGGGCAAAGTGGTTTCAAGTCACTTTGTGTGGACAATTTCACAGGAAACACAATGTTTCAAAAACAGCCTTATCTCAGCGAGAGAAGCTCAAAAACAGCATAAAACTGCTTTACAGTGCCAAGGCTTAAACTAAGTGTTTACGAACAAATTTCTTCATCACTACTATGGCAAATGGGATAAACAACATGGACAAAGTGGTTTCAAGTCACTTTGTGTGGACAATTTCACAGGAAACACAATGTTTCAAAAACAGCCTTATCTCAGCGAGAGAAGCTGAAAAACATCATAAAACTGCTTTACAGTGCCACAGCTTAAACTAAGTGTTTACGAACAAATTTCTTCATCAGCAAATGGGATACACTACATGGCCAATGTGGCTTCACTTTGTGTCTGCAATTACACAGAAAACAGCATTTCAAGACTCACTTTCTCATCCTAATGTAAAACTGCATCACAGCGCCACGGCTTAAACTAAGTGTTTACAAACAAGTTTCATACTCAGAACTTTGGCAAATGGGATACACTACATGGGCAAAGTGGTTTCAAGTCACTTTGTGTGGACAATTTCACAGGAAACACAATGTTTCAAAAACAGCCTTATCTCAGCGAGAGAAGCTCAAAAACAGCATAAAACTGCTTTACGGCTTAAACTAAGTGTTTACGAACAAATTTCTTCATCACTACTATGGCAAATGGGATAAACAACATGGACAAAGTGGTTTCAAGTCACTTTGTGTGGACAATTTCACAGGAAACACAATGTTTCAAAAACAGCCTTATCTCAGCGAGAGAAGCTCAAAAACAGCATAAAACTGCTTTACAGTGCCAAGGCTTAAACTAAGTGTTTACGAACAAATTTCTTCTTCACTACTATGGCAAATGGGATAAACAACATGGACAAAGTGGTTTCAAGTCACTTTGTGTGGACAATTTCACAGGAAACACAATGTTTCAAAAACAGCCTTATCTCAGCGAGAGAAGCTGAAAAACAGCATAAAACTGCTTTACAGTGCCACAGCTTAAACAAAGTGTTTACGAACAAATTTCTTCATCAGCAAATGGGATACACTACATGGCCAATGTGGCTTCACTTTGTGTCTGCAATTACACAGAAAACAGCATTTCAAGACTCACTTTCTCATCCTAATGTAAAACTGCATCACAGCGCCACGGCTTAAACTAAGTGTTTACAATCAAGTTTCATACTCAGAACTTTGGCAAATGGGATACACTACATGGGCAAAGTGGTTTCAAGTCACTGTGTGTGGACAATTTCACAGGAAACACAATGTTTCAAAAACAGCCTTATCTCAGCGAGAGAAGCTCAAAAACAGCATAAAACTGCTTTACGGCTTAAACTAAGTGTTTACGAACAAATTTCTTCATCACTACTATGGCAAATGGGATAAACAACATGGACAAAGTGGTTTCAAGTCACTTTGTGTGGGCAATTTCACAGGAAACACAATGTTTCAAAAACAGCCTTATCTCAGCGAGAGAAGCTCAAAAACAGCATAAAACTGCTTTACAGTGCCACGGCTTAAACTAAGTGTTTACGAACAAATTTCTTCATCAGCAAATGGGATACACTACATGGCCAATGTGGCTTCACTTTGTGTCTGCAAAAAACAGCATTTCAAGACTCACTTTCTCATCCTAATGTAAAACTGCATCACAGCGCCAAGGCTTAAACTAAGTGTTTACAAACAAGTTTCATACTCAGAACTTTGTCAAATGGGATAACTACATGGGCAAAGTGGTTTCAAGTCACTTTGTGTGGACAATTTCACAGGAAACACAATGTTTCAAAAACAGCCTTATCTCAGCGAGAGAAGCTCAAAAACAGCATAAAACTGCTTTACAGTGCCAATGCTTAAACTAAGTGTTTACGAACAAATTTCTTCATCACTACTATGGCAAATGGGATAAACAACATGGACAAAGTGGTTTCAAGTCACTTTGTGTGGACAATTTCACAGGAAACACAATGTTTCAAAAACAGCCTTATCTCAGCGAGAGAAGCTGAAAAACATCATAAAACTGCTTTACAGTGCCACAGCTTAAACTAAGTGTTTACGAACAAATTTCTTCATCAGCAAATGGGATACACTACATGGCCAATGTGGCTTCACTTTGTGTCTGCAATTACACAGAAAACAGCATTTCAAGACTCACTTTCTCATCCTAATGTAAAACTGCATCACAACGCCACGGCTTAAACTAAGTGTTTACAAAGAAGTTTCATACTCAGAACTTTGGCAAATGGGATACACTACATGGGCAAAGTGGTTTCAAGTCACTTTGTGTGGACAATTTCACAGGAAACACAATGTTTCAAAAACAGCCTTATCTCAGCGAGAGAAGCTCAAAAACAGCATAAAACTGCTTTACGGCTTAAACTAAGTGTTTACGAACAAATTTCTTCATCACTACTATGGCAAATGGGATAAACAACATGGACAAAGTGGTTTCAAGTCACTTTGTGTGGACAATTTCACAGGAAACACAATGTTTCAAAAACAGCCTTATCTCAGCGAGAGAAGCTCAAAAACAGCATAAAACTGCTTTACAGTGCCAAGGCTTAAACTAAGTGTTTACGAACAAATTTCTTCATCACTACTATGGCAAATGGGATAAACAACATGGACAAAGTGGTTTCAAGTCACTTTGTGTGGACAATTTCACAGGAAACACAATGTTTCAAAAACAGCCTTATCTCAGCGAGAGAAGCTGAAAAACAGCATAAAACTGCTTTACAGTGCCACAGCTTAAACAAAGTGTTTACGAACAAATTTCTTCATCAGCAAATGGGATACACTACATGGCCAATGTGGCTTCACTTTGTGTCTGCAATTACACAGAAAACAGCATTTCAAGACTCACTTTCTCATCCTAATGTAAAACTGCATCACAGCGCCACGGCTTAAACTAAGTGTTTACAATCAAGTTTCATACTCAGAACTTTGGCAAATGGGATACACTACATGGGCAAAGTGGTTTCAAGTAACTTTGTGTGGACAATTTCACAGGAAACACAATGTTTCAAAACAGCCTTATCTCAGCGAGAGAAGCTCAAAAACAGCATAAAACTGCTTTACAGTGCCAAGGCTTAAACTAAGTGTTTACGAACAAATTTCTTCATCACTACTATGGCAAATGGGATAAACAACATGGACAAAGTGGTTTCAAGTCACTTTGTGTGGACAATTTCACAGGAAACACAATGTTTCAAAAACAGCCTTATCTCAGCGAGAGAAGCTGAAAAACAGCATAAAACTGCTTTACAGTGCCACAGCTTAAACAAAGTGTTTACGAACAAATTTCTTCATCAGCAAATGGGATACACTACATGGCCAATGTGGCTTCACTTTGTGTCTGCAATTACACAGAAAACAGCATTTCAAGACTCACTTTCTCATCCTAATGTAAAACTGCATCACAGCGCCACGGCTTAAACTAAGTGTTTACAATCAAGTTTCATACTCAGAACTTTGGCAAATGGGATACACTACATGGGCAAAGTTGTTTCAAGTCACTTTGTGTGGACAATTTCACAGGAAACACAATGTTTCAAAAACAGCCTTATCTCAGCGAGAGAAGCTCAAAAACAGCATAAAACTGCTTTACGGCTTAAACTAAGTGTTTACGAACAAATTTCTTCATCACTACTATGGCAAATGGGATAAACAACATGGACAAAGTGGTTTCAAGTCACTTTGTGTGGACAATTTCACAGGAAACACAATGTTTCAAAAACAGCCTTATCTCAGCGAGAGAAGCTCAAAAACAGCATAAAACTGCTTTACAGTGCCACGGCTTAAACTAAGTGTTTACGAACAAATTTCTTCATCAGCAAATGGGATACACTACATGGCCAATGTGGCTTCACTTTGTGTCTGCAAAAAACAGCATTTCAAGACTCACTTTCTCATCCTAATGTAAAACTGCATCACAGCGCCAAGGCTTAAACTAAGTGTTTACAAACAAGTTTCATACTCAGAACTTTGTCAAATGGGATACACTACATGGGCAAAGTGGTTTCAAGTCACTTTGTGTGGACAATTTCACAGGAAACACAATGTTTCAAAAACAGCCTTATCTCAGCGAGAGAAGCTCAAAAACAGCATAAAACTGCTTTACGGCTTAAACTAAGTGTTTACGAACAAATTTCTTCATCACTACTATGGCAAATGGGATAAACAACATGGACAAAGTGGTTTCAAGTCACTTTGTGTGGACAATTTCACAGGAAACACAATGTTTCAAAAACAGCCTTATCTCAGCGAGAGAAGCTCAAAAACAGCATAAAACTGCTTTACAGTGCCAAGGCTTAAACTAAGTGTTTACGAACAAATTTCTTCATCACTACTATGGCAAATGGGATAAACAACATGGACAAAGTGGTTTCAAGTCACTTTGTGTGGACAATTTCACAGGAAACACAATGTTTCAAAAACAGCCTTATCTCAGCGAGAGAAGCTGAAAAACAGCATAAAACTGCTTTACAGTGCCACAGCTTAAACAAAGTGTTTACGAACAAATTTCTTCATCACTACTATGGCAAATGGGATAAACAACATGGACAAAGTGGTTTCAAGTCACTTTGTGTGGACAATGTCACAGGAAACACAATGTTTCAAAAACAGCCTTATCTCAGCGAGAGAAGCTCAAAAACAGCATAAAACTGCTTTACAGTGCCACGGCTTAAACTAAGTGTTTACGAACAAATTTCTTCATCAGCAAATGGGATACACTACATGGCCAATGTGGCTTCACTTTGTGTCTGCAAAAAACAGCATTTCAAGACTCACTTTCTCATCCTAATGTAAAACTGCATCACAGCGCCAAGGCTTAAACTAAGTGTTTACAAACAAGTTTCATACTCAGAACTTTGTCAAATGGGATACACTACATGGGCAAAGTGGTTTCAAGTCACTTTGTGTGGACAATTTCACAGGAAACACAATGTTTCAAAAACAGCCTTATCTCAGTGAGAGAAGCTCAAAAACAGCATAAAACTGCTTTACAGTGCCAAGGCTTAAACTAAGTGTTTACGAACAAATTTCTTCATCACTACTATGGCAAATGGGATAAACAACATGGACAAAGTGGTTTCAAGTCACTTTGTGTGGACAATTTCACAGGAAACACAATGTTTCAAAAACAGCCTTATCTCAGCGAGAGAAGCTGAAAAACATCATAAAACTGCTTTACAGTGCCACAGCTTAAACTAAGTGTTTACGAACAAATTTCTTCATCAGCAAATGGGATACACTACATGGCCAATGTGGCTTCACTTTGTGTCTGCAATTACACAGAAAACAGCATTTCAAGACTCACTTTCTCATCCTAATGTAAAACTGCATCACAGCGCCACGGCTTAAACTAAGTGTTTACAAACAAGTTTCATACTCAGAACTTTGGCAAATGGGATACACTACATGGGCAAAGTGGTTTCAAGTCACTTTGTGTGGACAATTTCACAGGAAACACAATGTTTCAAAAACAGCCTTATCTCAGCGAGAGAAGCTCAAAAACAGCATAAAACTGCTTTACGGCTTAAACTAAGTGTTTACGAACAAATTTCTTCATCACTACTATGGCAAATGGGATAAACAACATGGACAAAGTGGTTTCAAGTCACTTTGTGTGGACAATTTCACAGGAAACACAATGTTTCAAAAACAGCCTTATCTCAGCGAGAGAAGCTCAAAAACAGCATAAAACTGCTTTACAGTGCCAAGGCTTAAACTAAGTGTTTACGAACAAATTTCTTCATCACTACTATGGCAAATGGGATAAACAACATGGACAAAGTGGTTTCAAGTCACTTTGTGTGGACAATTTCACAGGAAACACAATGTTTCAAAAACAGCCTTATCTCAGCGAGAGAAGCTGAAAAACAGCATAAAACTGCTTTACAGTGCCACAGCTTAAACAAAGTGTTTACGAACAAATTTCTTCATCAGCAAATGGGATACACTACATGGCCAATGTGGCTTCACTTTGTGTCTGCAATTACACAGAAAACAGCATTTCAAGACTCACTTTCTCATCCTAATGTAAAACTGCATCACAGCGCCACGGCTTAAACTAAGTGTTTACAATCAAGTTTCATACTCAGAACTTTGGCAAATGGGATACACTACATGGGCTAAGTTGTTTCAAGTCACTTTGTGTGGACAATTTCACA
The DNA here is from genome assembly GCF_022577435.1 of Embiotoca jacksoni. NCBI lineage: Eukaryota > Metazoa > Chordata > Actinopteri > Embiotocidae > Embiotoca > Embiotoca jacksoni. The sequence goes on from NW_027185310.1 coordinate 24,140, forward strand.
GGAAACACAATGTTTCAAAAACAGCCTTATCTCAGCGAGAGAAGCTCAAAAACAGCATAAAACTGCTTTACGGCTTAAACTAAGTGTTTACGAACAAATTTCTTCATCACTACTATGGCAAATGGGATAAACAACATGGACAAAGTGGTTTCAAGTCACTTTGTGTGGGCAATTTCACAGGAAACACAATGTTTCAAAAACAGCCTTATCTCAGCGAGAGAAGCTCAAAAACAGCATAAAACTGCTTTACAGTGCCACGGCTTAAACTAAGTGTTTACGAACAAATTTCTTCATCACTACTATGGCAAATGGGATAAACAACATGGACAAAGTGGTTTCAAGTCACTTTGTGTGGACAATGTCACAGGAAACACAATGTTTCAAAAACAGCCTTATCTCAGCGAGAGAAGCTCAAAAACAGCATAAAACTGCTTTACAGTGCCACGGCTTAAACTAAGTGTTTACGAACAAATTTCTTCATCAGCAAATGGGATACACTACATGGCCAATGTGGCTTCACTTTGTGTCTGCAAAAAACAGCATTTCAAGACTCACTTTCTCATCCTAATGTAAAACTGCATCACAGCGCCAAGGCTTAAACTAAGTGTTTACAAACAAGTTTCATACTCAGAACTTTGTCAAATGGGATACACTACATGGGCAAAGTGGTTTCAAGTCACTTTGTGTGGACAATTTCACAGGAAACACAATGTTTCAAAAACAGCCTTATCTCAGCGAGAGAAGCTCAAAAACAGCATAAAACTGCTTTACAGTGCCAAGGCTTAAACTAAGTGTTTACGAACAAATTTCTTCATCACTACTATGGCAAATGGGATAAACAACATGGACAAAGTGGTTTCAAGTCACTTTGTGTGGACAATTTCACAGGAAACACAATGTTTCAAAAACAGCCTTATCTCAGCGAGAGAAGCTGAAAAACATCATAAAACTGCTTTACAGTGCCACAGCTTAAACTAAGTGTTTACGAACAAATTTCTTCATCAGCAAATGGGATACACTACATGGCCAATGTGGCTTCACTTTGTGTCTGCAATTACACAGAAAACAGCATTTCAAGACTCACTTTCTCATCCTAATGTAAAACTGCATCACAGCGCCACGGCTTAAACTAAGTGTTTACAAACAAGTTTCATACTCAGAACTTTGGCAAATGGGATACACTACATGGGCAAAGTGGTTTCAAGTCACTTTGTGTGGACAATTTCACAGGAAACACAATGTTTCAAAAACAGCCTTATCTCAGCGAGAGAAGCTCAAAAACAGCATAAAACTGCTTTACGGCTTAAACTAAGTGTTTACGAACAAATTTCTTCATCACTACTATGGCAAATGGGATAAACAACATGGACAAAGTGGTTTCAAGTCACTTTGTGTGGACAATTTCACAGGAAACACAATGTTTCAAAAACAGCCTTATCTCAGCGAGAGAAGCTCAAAAACAGCATAAAACTGCTTTACAGTGCCAAGGCTTAAACTAAGTGTTTACGAACAAATTTCTTCTTCACTACTATGGCAAATGGGATAAACAACATGGACAAAGTGGTTTCAAGTCACTTTGTGTGGACAATTTCACAGGAAACACAATGTTTCAAAAACAGCCTTATCTCAGCGAGAGAAGCTGAAAAACAGCATAAAACTGCTTTACAGTGCCACAGCTTAAACAAAGTGTTTACGAACAAATTTCTTCATCAGCAAATGGGATACACTACATGGCCAATGTGGCTTCACTTTGTGTCTGCAATTACACAGAAAACAGCATTTCAAGACTCACTTTCTCATCCTAATGTAAAACTGCATCACAGCGCCACGGCTTAAACTAAGTGTTTACAATCAAGTTTCATACTCAGAACTTTGGCAAATGGGATACACTACATGGGCAAAGTGGTTTCAAGTCACTGTGTGTGGACAATTTCACAGGAAACACAATGTTTCAAAAACAGCCTTATCTCAGCGAGAGAAGCTCAAAAACAGCATAAAACTGCTTTACGGCTTAAACTAAGTGTTTACGAACAAATTTCTTCATCACTACTATGGCAAATGGGATAAACAACATGGACAAAGTGGTTTCAAGTCACTTTGTGTGGGCAATTTCACAGGAAACACAATGTTTCAAAAACAGCCTTATCTCAGCGAGAGAAGCTCAAAAACAGCATAAAACTGCTTTACAGTGCCACGGCTTAAACTAAGTGTTTACGAACAAATTTCTTCATCAGCAAATGGGATACACTACATGGCCAATGTGGCTTCACTTTGTGTCTGCAAAAAACAGCATTTCAAGACTCACTTTCTCATCCTAATGTAAAACTGCATCACAGCGCCAAGGCTTAAACTAAGTGTTTACAAACAAGTTTCATACTCAGAACTTTGTCAAATGGGATAACTACATGGGCAAAGTGGTTTCAAGTCACTTTGTGTGGACAATTTCACAGGAAACACAATGTTTCAAAAACAGCCTTATCTCAGCGAGAGAAGCTCAAAAACAGCATAAAACTGCTTTACAGTGCCAATGCTTAAACTAAGTGTTTACGAACAAATTTCTTCATCACTACTATGGCAAATGGGATAAACAACATGGACAAAGTGGTTTCAAGTCACTTTGTGTGGACAATTTCACAGGAAACACAATGTTTCAAAAACAGCCTTATCTCAGCGAGAGAAGCTGAAAAACATCATAAAACTGCTTTACAGTGCCACAGCTTAAACTAAGTGTTTACGAACAAATTTCTTCATCAGCAAATGGGATACACTACATGGCCAATGTGGCTTCACTTTGTGTCTGCAATTACACAGAAAACAGCATTTCAAGACTCACTTTCTCATCCTAATGTAAAACTGCATCACAACGCCACGGCTTAAACTAAGTGTTTACAAAGAAGTTTCATACTCAGAACTTTGGCAAATGGGATACACTACATGGGCAAAGTGGTTTCAAGTCACTTTGTGTGGACAATTTCACAGGAAACACAATGTTTCAAAAACAGCCTTATCTCAGCGAGAGAAGCTCAAAAACAGCATAAAACTGCTTTACGGCTTAAACTAAGTGTTTACGAACAAATTTCTTCATCACTACTATGGCAAATGGGATAAACAACATGGACAAAGTGGTTTCAAGTCACTTTGTGTGGACAATTTCACAGGAAACACAATGTTTCAAAAACAGCCTTATCTCAGCGAGAGAAGCTCAAAAACAGCATAAAACTGCTTTACAGTGCCAAGGCTTAAACTAAGTGTTTACGAACAAATTTCTTCATCACTACTATGGCAAATGGGATAAACAACATGGACAAAGTGGTTTCAAGTCACTTTGTGTGGACAATTTCACAGGAAACACAATGTTTCAAAAACAGCCTTATCTCAGCGAGAGAAGCTGAAAAACAGCATAAAACTGCTTTACAGTGCCACAGCTTAAACAAAGTGTTTACGAACAAATTTCTTCATCACTACTATGGCAAATGGGATAAACAACATGGACAAAGTGGTTTCAAGTCACTTTGTGTGGACAATGTCACAGGAAACACAATGTTTCAAAAACAGCCTTATCTCAGCGAGAGAAGCTCAAAAACAGCATAAAACTGCTTTACAGTGCCACGGCTTAAACTAAGTGTTTACGAACAAATTTCTTCATCAGCAAATGGGATACACTACATGGCCAATGTGGCTTCACTTTGTGTCTGCAAAAAACAGCATTTCAAGACTCACTTTCTCATCCTAATGTAAAACTGCATCACAGCGCCAAGGCTTAAACTAAGTGTTTACAAACAAGTTTCATACTCAGAACTTTGTCAAATGGGATACACTACATGGGCAAAGTGGTTTCAAGTCACTTTGTGTGGACAATTTCACAGGAAACACAATGTTTCAAAAACAGCCTTATCTCAGCGAGAGAAGCTCAAAAACAGCATAAAACTGCTTTACAGTGCCAAGGCTTAAACTAAGTGTTTACGAACAAATTTCTTCATCACTACTATGGCAAATGGGATAAACAACATGGACAAAGTGGTTTCAAGTCACTTTGTGTGGACAATTTCACAGGAAACACAATGTTTCAAAAACAGCCTTATCTCAGCGAGAGAAGCTGAAAAACATCATAAAACTGCTTTACAGTGCCACAGCTTAAACTAAGTGTTTACGAACAAATTTCTTCATCAGCAAATGGGATACACTACATGGCCAATGTGGCTTCACTTTGTGTCTGCAATTACACAGAAAACAGCATTTCAAGACTCACTTTCTCATCCTAATGTAAAACTGCATCACAGCGCCACGGCTTAAACTAAGTGTTTACAAACAAGTTTCATACTCAGAACTTTGGCAAATGGGATACACTACATGGGCAAAGTGGTTTCAAGTCACTTTGTGTGGACAATTTCACAGGAAACACAATGTTTCAAAAACAGCCTTATCTCAGCGAGAGAAGCTCAAAAACAGCATAAAACTGCTTTACGGCTTAAACTAAGTGTTTACGAACAAATTTCTTCATCACTACTATGGCAAATGGGATAAACAACATGGACAAAGTGGTTTCAAGTCACTTTGTGTGGACAATTTCACAGGAAACACAATGTTTCAAAAACAGCCTTATCTCAGCGAGAGAAGCTCAAAAACAGCATAAAACTGCTTTACAGTGCCAAGGCTTAAACTAAGTGTTTACGAACAAATTTCTTCATCACTACTATGGCAAATGGGATAAACAACATGGACAAAGTGGTTTCAAGTCACTTTGTGTGGACAATTTCACAGGAAACACAATGTTTCAAAAACAGCCTTATCTCAGCGAGAGAAGCTGAAAAACAGCATAAAACTGCTTTACAGTGCCACAGCTTAAACAAAGTGTTTACGAACAAATTTCTTCATCAGCAAATGGGATACACTACATGGCCAATGTGGCTTCACTTTGTGTCTGCAATTACACAGAAAACAGCATTTCAAGACTCACTTTCTCATCCTAATGTAAAACTGCATCACAGCGCCACGGCTTAAACTAAGTGTTTACAATCAAGTTTCATACTCAGAACTTTGGCAAATGGGATACACTACATGGGCTAAGTTGTTTCAAGTCACTTTGTGTGGACAATTTCACAGGAAACACAATGTTTCAAAAACAGCCTTATCTCAGCGAGAGAAGCTCAAAAACAGCATAAAACTGCTTTACGGCTTAAACTAAGTGTTTACGAACAAATTTCTTCATCACTACTATGGCAAATGGGATAAACAACATGGACAAAGTGGTTTCAAGTCACTTTGTGTGGGCAATTTCACAGGAAACACAATGTTTCAAAAACAGCCTTATCTCAGCGAGAGAAGCTCAAAAACAGCATAAAACTGCTTTACAGTGCCACGGCTTAAACTAAGTGTTTACGAACAAATTTCTTCATCACTACTATGGCAAATGGGATAAACAACATGGACAAAGTGGTTTCAAGTCACTTTGTGTGGACAATGTCACAGGAAACACAATGTTTCAAAAACAGCCTTATCTCAGCGAGAGAAGCTCAAAAACAGCATAAAACTGCTTTACAGTGCCACGGCTTAAACTAAGTGTTTACGAACAAATTTCTTCATCAGCAAATGGGATACACTACATGGCCAATGTGGCTTCACTTTGTGTCTGCAAAAAACAGCATTTCAAGACTCACTTTCTCATCCTAATGTAAAACTGCATCACAGCGCCAAGGCTTAAACTAAGTGTTTACAAACAAGTTTCATACTCAGAACTTTGTCAAATGGGATACACTACATGGGCAAAGTGGTTTCAAGTCACTTTGTGTGGACAATTTCACAGGAAACACAATGTTTCAAAAACAGCCTTATCTCAGCGAGAGAAGCTCAAAAACAGCATAAAACTGCTTTACAGTGCCAAGGCTTAAACTAAGTGTTTACGAACAAATTTCTTCATCACTACTATGGCAAATGGGATAAACAACATGGACAAAGTGGTTTCAAGTCACTTTGTGTGGACAATTTCACAGGAAACACAATGTTTCAAAAACAGCCTTATCTCAGCGAGAGAAGCTGAAAAACATCATAAAACTGCTTTACAGTGCCACAGCTTAAACTAAGTGTTTACGAACAAATTTCTTCATCAGCAAATGGGATACACTACATGGCCAATGTGGCTTCACTTTGTGTCTGCAATTACACAGAAAACAGCATTTCAAGACTCACTTTCTCATCCTAATGTAAAACTGCATCACAGCGCCACGGCTTAAACTAAGTGTTTACAAACAAGTTTCATACTCAGAACTTTGGCAAATGGGATACACTACATGGGCAAAGTGGTTTCAAGTCACTTTGTGTGGACAATTTCACAGGAAACACAATGTTTCAAAAACAGCCTTAGCTCAGCGAGAGAAGCTCAAAAACAGCATAAAACTGCTTTACGGCTTAAACTAAGTGTTTACGAACAAATTTCTTCATCACTACTATGGCAAATGGGATAAACAACATGGACAAAGTGGTTTCAAGTCACTTTGTGTGGACAATTTCACAGGAAACACAATGTTTCAAAAACAGCCTTATCTCAGCGAGAGAAGCTCAAAAACAGCATAAAACTGCTTTACAGTGCCAAGGCTTAAACTAAGTGTTTACGAACAAATTTCTTCTTCACTACTATGGCAAATGGGATAAACAACATGGACAAAGTGGTTTCAAGTCACTTTGTGTGGACAATTTCACAGGAAACACAATGTTTCAAAAACAGCCTTATCTCAGCGAGAGAAGCTGAAAAACAGCATAAAACTGCTTTACAGTGCCACAGCTTAAACAAAGTGTTTACGAACAAATTTCTTCATCAGCAAATGGGATACACTACATGGCCAATGTGGCTTCACTTTGTGTCTGCAATTACACAGAAAACAGCATTTCAAGACTCACTTTCTCATCCTAATGTAAAACTGCATCACAGCGCCACGGCTTAAACTAAGTGTTTACAATCAAGTTTCATACTCAGAACTTTGGCAAATGGGATACACTACATGGGCAAAGTGGTTTCAAGTCACTGTGTGTGGACAATTTCACAGGAAACACAATGTTTCAAAAACAGCCTTATCTCAGCGAGAGAAGCTCAAAAACAGCATAAAACTGCTTTACGGCTTAAACTAAGTGTTTACGAACAAATTTCTTCATCACTACTATGGCAAATGGGATAAACAACATGGACAAAGTGGTTTCAAGTCACTTTGTGTGGGCAATTTCACAGGAAACACAATGTTTCAAAAACAGCCTTATCTCAGCGAGAGAAGCTCAAAAACAGCATAAAACTGCTTTACAGTGCCACGGCTTAAACTAAGTGTTTACGAACAAATTTCTTCATCAGCAAATGGGATACACTACATGGCCAATGTGGCTTCACTTTGTGTCTGCAAAAAACAGCATTTCAAGACTCACTTTCTCATCCTAATGTAAAACTGCATCACAGCGCCAAGGCTTAAACTAAGTGTTTACAAACAAGTTTCATACTCAGAACTTTGTCAAATGGGATAACTACATGGGCAAAGTGGTTTCAAGTCACTTTGTGTGGACAATTTCACAGGAAACACAATGTTTCAAAAACAGCCTTATCTCAGCGAGAGAAGCTCAAAAACAGCATAAAACTGCTTTACAGTGCCAATGCTTAAACTAAGTGTTTACGAACAAATTTCTTCATCACTACTATGGCAAATGGGATAAACAACATGGACAAAGTGGTTTCAAGTCACTTTGTGTGGACAATTTCACAGGAAACACAATGTTTCAAAAACAGCCTTATCTCAGCGAGAGAAGCTGAAAAACATCATAAAACTGCTTTACAGTGCCACAGCTTAAACTAAGTGTTTACGAACAAATTTCTTCATCAGCAAATGGGATACACTACATGGCCAATGTGGCTTCACTTTGTGTCTGCAATTACACAGAAAACAGCATTTCAAGACTCACTTTCTCATCCTAATGTAAAACTGCATCACAGAGCCACGGCTTAAACTAAGTGTTTACAAACAAGTTTCATACTCAGAACTTTGGCAAATGGGATACACTACATGGGCAAAGTGGTTTCAAGTCACTTTGTGTGGACAATTTCACAGGAAACACAATGTTTCAAAAACAGCCTTATCTCAGCGAGAGAAGCTGAAAAACAGCATAAAACTGCTTTACGGCTTAAACTAAGTGTTTACGAACAAATTTCTTCATCACTACTATGGCAAATGGGATAAACAACATGGACAAAGTGGTTTCAAGTCACTTTGTGTGGACAATTTCACAGGAAACACAATGTTTCAAAAACAGCCTTATCTCAGCGAGAGAAGCTGAAAAACAGCATAAAACTGCTTTACAGTGCCACAGCTTAAACAAAGTGTTTACGAACAAATTTCTTCATCAGCAAATGGGATACACTACATGGCCAATGTGGCTTCACTTTGTGTCTGCAAAAAACAGCATTTCAAGACTCACTTTCTCATCCTAATGTAAAACTGCATCACAGCGCCAAGGCTTAAACTAAATGTTTACAAACAAGTTTCATACTCAGAACTTTGTCAAATGGGATACACTACATGGGCAAAGTGGTTTCAAGTCACTTTGTGTGGACAATTTCACAGGAAACACAATGTTTCAAAAACAGCCTTATCTCAGCGAGAGAAGCTCAAAAACAGCATAAAACTGCTTTACGGCTTAAACTAAGTGTTTACGAACAAATTTCTTCATCACTACTATGGCAAATGGGATAAACAACATGGACAAAGTGGTTTCAAGTCACTTTGTGTGGACAATTTCACAGGAAACACAATGTTTCAAAAACAGCCTTATCTCAGCGAGAGAAGCTGAAAAACAGCATAAAACTGCTTTACAGTGCCACAGCTTAAACAAAGTGTTTACGAACAAATTTCTTCATCAGCAAATGGGATACACTACATGGCCAATGTGGCTTCACTTTGTGTCTGCAAAAAACAGCATTTCAAGACTCACTTTCTCATCCTAATGTAAAACTGCATCACAGCGCCAAGGCTTAAACTAAGTGTTTACAAACAAGTTTCATACTCAGAACTTTGTCAAATGGGATAACTACATGGGCAAAGTGGTTTCAAGTCACTTTGTGTGGACAATTTCACAGGAAACACAATGTTTCAAAAACAGCCTTATCTCAGCGAGAGAAGCTGAAAAACAGCATAAAACTGCTTTACGGCTTAAACTAAGTGTTTACGAACAAATTTCTTCATCACTACTATGGCAAATGGGATAAACAACATGGACAAAGTGGTTTCAAGTCACTTTGTGTGGACAATTTCACAGGAAACACAATGTTTCAAAAACAGCCTTATCTCAGCGAGAGAAGCTGAAAAACAGCATAAAACTGCTTTACAGTGCCACAGCTTAAACAAAGTGTTTACGAACAAATTTCTTCATCAGCAAATGGGATACACTACATGGCCAATGTGGCTTCACTTTGTGTCTGCAAAAAACAGCATTTCAAGACTCACTTTCTCATCCTAATGTAAAACTGCATCACAGCGCCAAGGCTTAAACTAAATGTTTACAAACAAGTTTCATACTCAGAACTTTGTCAAATGGGATACACTACATGGGCAAAGTGGTTTCAAGTCACTTTGTGTGGACAATTTCACAGGAAACACAATGTTTCAAAAACAGCCTTATCTCAGCGAGAGAAGCTCAAAAACAGCATAAAACTGCTTTACGGCTTAAACTAAGTGTTTACGAACAAATTTCTTCATCACTACTATGGCAAATGGGATAAACAACATGGACAAAGTGGTTTCAAGTCACTTTGTGTGGACAATTTCACAGGAAACACAATGTTTCAAAAACAGCCTTATCTCAGCGAGAGAAGCTGAAAAACAGCATAAAACTGCTTTACAGTGCCACAGCTTAAACAAAGTGTTTACGAACAAATTTCTTCATCAGCAAATGGGATACACTACATGGCCAATGTGGCTTCACTTTGTGTCTGCAAAAAACAGCATTTCAAGACTCACTTTCTCATCCTAATGTAAAACTGCATCACAGCGCCAAGGCTTAAACTAAGTGTTTACAAACAAGTTTCATACTCAGAACTTTGTCAAATGGGATAACTACATGGGCAAAGTGGTTTCAAGTCACTTTGTGTGGACAATTTCACAGGAAACACAATGTTTCAAAAACAGCCTTATCTCAGCGAGAGAAGCTCAAAAACAGCATAAAACTGCTTTAAAGTGCCAATGCTTAAACTAAGTGTTTACGAACAAATTTCTTCATCACTACTATGGCAAATGGGATAAACAACATGGACAAAGTGGTTTCAAGTCACTTTGTGTGGACAATTTCACAGGAAACACAATGTTTCAAAAACAGCCTTATCTCAGCGAGAGAAGCTGAAAAACATCATAAAACTGCTTTACAGTGCCACAGCTTAAACTAAGTGTTTACGAACAAATTTCTTCATCAGCAAATGGGATACACTACATGGCCAATGTGGCTTCACTTTGTGTCTGCAATTACACAGAAAACAGCATTTCAAGACTCACTTTCTCATCCTAATGTAAAACTGCATCACAGCGCCACGGCTTAAACTAAGTGTTTACAAACAAGTTTCATACTCAGAACTTTGGCAAATGGGATACACTACATGGGCAAAGTGGTTTCAAGTCACTTTGTGTGGACAATTTCACAGGAAACACAATGTTTCAAAAACAGCCTTAGCTCAGCGAGAGAAGCTCAAAAACAGCATAAAACTGCTTTACGGCTTAAACTAAGTGTTTACGAACAAATTTCTTCATCACTACTATGGCAAATGGGATAAACAACATGGACAAAGTGGTTTCAAGTCACTTTGTGTGGACAATTTCACAGGAAACACAATGTTTCAAAAACAGCCTTATCTCAGCGAGAGAAGCTCAAAAACAGCATAAAACTGCTTTACAGTGCCAAGGCTTAAACTAAGTGTTTACGAACAAATTTCTTCTTCACTACTATGGCAAATGGGATAAACAACATGGACAAAGTGGTTTCAAGTCACTTTGTGTGGACAATTTCACAGGAAACACAATGTTTCAAAAACAGCCTTATCTCAGCGAGAGAAGCTGAAAAACAGCATAAAACTGCTTTACAGTGCCACAGCTTAAACAAAGTGTTTACGAACAAATTTCTTCATCAGCAAATGGGATACACTACATGGCCAATGTGGCTTCACTTTGTGTCTGCAATTACACAGAAAACAGCATTTCAAGACTCACTTTCTCATCCTAATGTAAAACTGCATCACAGCGCCACGGCTTAAACTAAGTGTTTACAATCAAGTTTCATACTCAGAACTTTGGCAAATGGGATACACTACATGGGCAAAGTGGTTTCAAGTCACTGTGTGTGGACAATTTCACAGGAAACACAATGTTTCAAAAACAGCCTTATCTCAGCGAGAGAAGCTCAAAAACAGCATAAAACTGCTTTACGGCTTAAACTAAGTGTTTACGAACAAATTTCTTCATCACTACTATGGCAAATGGGATAAACAACATGGACAAAGTGGTTTCAAGTCACTTTGTGTGGGCAATTTCACAGGAAACACAATGTTTCAAAAACAGCCTTATCTCAGCGAGAGAAGCTCAAAAACAGCATAAAACTGCTTTACAGTGCCACGGCTTAAACTAAGTGTTTACGAACAAATTTCTTCATCAGCAAATGGGATACACTACATGGCCAATGTGGCTTCACTTTGTGTCTGCAAAAAACAGCATTTCAAGACTCACTTTCTCATCCTAATGTAAAACTGCATCACAGCGCCAAGGCTTAAACTAAGTGTTTACAAACAAGTTTCATACTCAGAACTTTGTCAAATGGGATAACTACATGGGCAAAGTGGTTTCAAGTCACTTTGTGTGGACAATTTCACAGGAAACACAATGTTTCAAAAACAGCCTTATCTCAGCGAGAGAAGCTCAAAAACAGCATAAAACTGCTTTACAGTGCCAATGCTTAAACTAAGTGTTTACGAACAAATTTCTTCATCACTACTATGGCAAATGGGATAAACAACATGGACAAAGTGGTTTCAAGTCACTTTGTGTGGACAATTTCACAGGAAACACAATGTTTCAAAAACAGCCTTATCTCAGCGAGAGAAGCTGAAAAACATCATAAAACTGCTTTACAGTGCCACAGCTTAAACTAAGTGTTTACGAACAAATTTCTTCATCAGCAAATGGGATACACTACATGGCCAATGTGGCTTCACTTTGTGTCTGCAATTACACAGAAAACAGCATTTCAAGACTCACTTTCTCATCCTAATGTAAAACTGCATCACAGAGCCACGGCTTAAACTAAGTGTTTACAAACAAGTTTCATACTCAGAACTTTGGCAAATGGGATACACTACATGGGCAAAGTGGTTTCAAGTCACTTTGTGTGGACAATTTCACAGGAAACACAATGTTTCAAAAACAGCCTTATCTCAGCGAGAGAAGCTGAAAAACAGCATAAAACTGCTTTACGGCTTAAACTAAGTGTTTACGAACAAATTTCTTCATCACTACTATGGCAAATGGGATAAACAACATGGACAAAGTGGTTTCAAGTCACTTTGTGTGGACAATTTCACAGGAAACACAATGTTTCAAAAACAGCCTTATCTCAGCGAGAGAAGCTGAAAAACAGCATAAAACTGCTTTACAGTGCCACAGCTTAAACAAAGTGTTTACGAACAAATTTCTTCATCAGCAAATGGGATACACTACATGGCCAATGTGGCTTCACTTTGTGTCTGCAAAAAACAGCATTTCAAGACTCACTTTCTCATCCTAATGTAAAACTGCATCACAGCGCCAAGGCTTAAACTAAATGTTTACAAACAAGTTTCATACTCAGAACTTTGTCAAATGGGATACACTACATGGGCAAAGTGGTTTCAAGTCACTTTGTGTGGACAATTTCACAGGAAACACAATGTTTCAAAAACAGCCTTATCTCAGCGAGAGAAGCTCAAAAACAGCATAAAACTGCTTTACGGCTTAAACTAAGTGTTTACGAACAAATTTCTTCATCACTACTATGGCAAATGGGATAAACAACATGGACAAAGTGGTTTCAAGTCACTTTGTGTGGACAATTTCACAGGAAACACAATGTTTCAAAAACAGCCTTATCTCAGCGAGAGAAGCTGAAAAACAGCATAAAACTGCTTTACAGTGCCACAGCTTAAACAAAGTGTTTACGAACAAATTTCTTCATCAGCAAATGGGATACACTACATGGCCAATGTGGCTTCACTTTGTGTCTGCAAAAAACAGCATTTCAAGACTCACTTTCTCATCCTAATGTAAAACTGCATCACAGCGCCAAGGCTTAAACTAAGTGTTTACAAACAAGTTTCATACTCAGAACTTTGTCAAATGGGATAACTACATGGGCAAAGTGGTTTCAAGTCACTTTGTGTGGACAATTTCACAGGAAACACAATGTTTCAAAAACAGCCTTATCTCAGCGAGAGAAGCTCAAAAACAGCATAAAACTGCTTTACAGTGCCAATGCTTAAACTAAGTGTTTACGAACAAATTTCTTCATCACTACTATGGCAAATGGGATAAACAACATGGACAAAGTGGTTTCAAGTCACTTTGTGTGGACAATTTCACAGGAAACACAATGTTTCAAAAACAGCCTTATCTCAGCGAGAGAAGCTGAAAAACAGCATAAAACTGCTTTACAGTGCCACAGCTTAAACAAAGTGTTTACGAACAAATTTCTTCATCAGCAAATGGGATACACTACATGGCCAATGTGGCTTCACTTTGTGTCTGCAAAAAACAGCATTTCAAGACTCACTTTCTCATCCTAATGTAAAACTGCATCACAGCGCCAAGGCTTAAACTAAGTGTTTACAAACAAGTTTCATACTCAGAACTTTGTCAAATGGGATACACTACATGGGCAAAGTGGTTTCAAGTCACTTTGTGTGGACAATTTCACAGGAAACACAATGTTTCAAAAACAGCCTTATCTCAGCGAGAGAAGCTCAAAAACAGCATAAAACTGCTTTACGGCTTAAACTAAGTGTTTACGAACAAATTTCTTCATCACTACTATGGCAAATGGGATAAACAACATGGACAAAGTGGTTTCAAGTCACTTTGTGTGGACAATTTCACAGGAAACACAATGTTTCAAAAACAGCCTTATCTCAGCGAGAGAAGCTGAAAAACAGCATAAAACTGCTTTACAGTGCCACAGCTTAAACAAAGTGTTTACGAACAAATTTCTTCATCAGCAAATGGGATACACTACATGGCCAATGTGGCTTCACTTTGTGTCTGCAAAAAACAGCATTTCAAGACTCACTTTCTCATCCTAATGTAAAACTGCATCACAGCGCCAAGGCTTAAACTAAGTGTTTACAAACAAGTTTCATACTCAGAACTTTGTCAAATGGGATAACTACATGGGCAAAGTGGTTTCAAGTCACTTTGTGTGGACAATTTCACAGGAAACACAATGTTTCAAAAACAGCCTTATCTCAGCGAGAGAAGCTCAAAAACAGCATAAAACTGCTTTACAGTGCCAATGCTTAAACTAAGTGTTTACGAACAAATTTCTTCATCACTACTATGGCAAATGGGATAAACAACATGGACAAAGTGGTTTCAAGTCACTTTGTGTGGACAATTTCACAGGAAACACAATGTTTCAAAAACAGCCTTATCTCAGCGAGAGAAGCTCAAAAACAGCATAAAACTGCTTTACGGCTTAAACTAAGTGTTTACGAACAAATTTCTTCATCACTACTATGGCAAATGGGATAAACAACATGGACAAAGTGGTTTCAAGTCACTTTGTGTGGGCAATTTCACAGGAAACACAATGTTTCAAAAACAGCCTTATCTCAGCGAGAGAAGCTCAAAAACAGCATAAAACTGCTTTACAGTGCCAAGGCTTAAACTAAGTGTTTACGAACAAATTTCTTCATCACTACTATGGCAAATGGGATAAACAACATGGACAAAGTGGTTTCAAGTCACTTTGTGTGGACAATTTCACAGGAAACACAATGTTTCAAAAACAGCCTTATCTCAGCGAGAGAAGCTGAAAAACATCATAAAACTGCTTTACAGTGCCACAGCTTAAACTAAGTGTTTACGAACAAATTTCTTCATCAGCAAATGGGATACACTACATGGCCAATGTGGCTTCACTTTGTGTCTGCAAAAAACAGCATTTCAAGACTCACTTTCTCATCCTAATGTAAAACTGCATCACAGCGCCAAGGCTTAAACTAAGTGTTTACAAACAAGTTTCATACTCAGAACTTTGTCAAATGGGATAACTACATGGGCAAAGTGGTTTCAAGTCACTTTGTGTGGACAATTTCACAGGAAACACAATGTTTCAAAAACAGCCTTATCTCAGCGAGAGAAGCTCAAAAACAGCATAAAACTGCTTTACAGTGCCAAGGCTTAAACTAAGTGTTTACGAACAAATTTCTTCATCACTACTATGGCAAATGGGATAAACAACATGGACAAAGTGGTTTCAAGTCACTTTGTGTGGACAATTTCACAGGAAACACAATGTTTCAAAAACAGCCTTATCTCAGCGAGAGAAGCTGAAAAACAGCATAAAACTGCTTTACAGTGCCACAGCTTAAACAAAGTGTTTACGAACAAATTTCTTCATCAGCAAATGGGATACACTACATGGCCAATGTGGCTTCACTTTGTGTCTGCAAAAAACAGCATTTCAAGACTCACTTTCTCATCCTAATGTAAAACTGCATCACAGCGCCAAGGCTTAAACTAAGTGTTTACAAACAAGTTTCATACTCAGAACTTTGTCAAATGGGATAACTACATGGGCAAAGTGGTTTCAAGTCACTTTGTGTGGACAATTTCACAGGAAACACAATGTTTCAAAAACAGCCTTATCTCAGCGAGAGAAGCTCAAAAACAGCATAAAACTGCTTTACGGCTTAAACTAAGTGTTTACGAACAAATTTCTTCATCACTACTATGGCAAATGGGATAAACAACATGGACAAAGTGGTTTCAAGTCACTTTGTGTGGACAATTTCACAGGAAACACAATGTTTCAAAAACAGCCTTATCTCAGCGAGTGAAGCTGAAAAACAGCATAAAACTGCTTTACAGTGCCACAGCTTAAACAAAGTGTTTACGAACAAATTTCTTCATCAGCAAATGGGATACACTACATGGCCAATGTGGCTTCACTTTGTGTCTGCAAAAAACAGCATTTCAAGACTCACTTTCTCATCCTAATGTAAAACTGCATCACAGCGCCAAGGCTTAAACTAAGTGTTTACAAACAAGTTTCATACTCAGAACTTTGTCAAATGGGATAACTACATGGGCAAAGTGGTTTCAAGTCACTTTGTGTGGACAATTTCACAGGAAACACAATGTTTCAAAAACAGCCTTATCTCAGCGAGAGAAGCTCAAAAACAGCATAAAACTGCTTTACAGTGCCAATGCTTAAACTAAGTGTTTACGAACAAATTTCTTCATCACTACTATGGCAAATGGGATAAACAACATGGACAAAGTGGTTTCAAGTCACTTTGTGTGGACAATTTCACAGGAAACACAATGTTTCAAAAACAGCCTTATCTCAGCGAGAGAAGCTCAAAAACAGCATAAAACTGCTTTACGGCTTAAACTAAGTGTTTACGAACAAATTTCTTCATCACTACTATGGCAAATGGGATAAACAACATGGACAAAGTGGTTTCAAGTCACTTTGTGTGGGCAATTTCACAGGAAACACAATGTTTCAAAAACAGCCTTATCTCAGCGAGAGAAGCTCAAAAACAGCATAAAACTGCTTTACAGTGCCAAGGCTTAAACTAAGTGTTTACGAACAAATTTCTTCATCACTACTATGGCAAATGGGATAAACAACATGGACAAAGTGGTTTCAAGTCACTTTGTGTGGACAATTTCACAGGAAACACAATGTTTCAAAAACAGCCTTATCTCAGCGAGAGAAGCTGAAAAACATCATAAAACTGCTTTACAGTGCCACAGCTTAAACTAAGTGTTTACGAACAAATTTCTTCATCAGCAAATGGGATACACTACATGGCCAATGTGGCTTCACTTTGTGTCTGCAAAAAACAGCATTTCAAGACTCACTTTCTCATCCTAATGTAAAACTGCATCACAGCGCCAAGGCTTAAACTAAGTGTTTACAAACAAGTTTCATACTCAGAACTTTGTCAAATGGGATAACTACATGGGCAAAGTGGTTTCAAGTCACTTTGTGTGGACAATTTCACAGGAAACACAATGTTTCAAAAACAGCCTTATCTCAGCGAGAGAAGCTCAAAAACAGCATAAAACTGCTTTACAGTGCCAAGGCTTAAACTAAGTGTTTACGAACAAATTTCTTCATCACTACTATGGCAAATGGGATAAACAACATGGACGAAGTGGTTTCAAGTCACTTTGTGTGGACAATTTCACAGGAAACACAATGTTTCAAAAACAGCCTTATCTCAGCGAGAGAAGCTGAAAAACAGCATAAAACTGCTTTACAGTGCCACAGCTTAAACAAAGTGTTTACGAACAAATTTCTTCATCAGCAAATGGGATACACTACATGGCCAATGTGGCTTCACTTTGTGTCTGCAATTACACAGAAAACAGCATTTCAAGACTCACTTTCTCATCCTAATGTAAAACTGCATCACAGCGCCACGGCTTAAACTAAGTGTTTACAATCAAGTTTCATACTCAGAACTTTGGCAAATGGGATACACTACATGGGCAAAGTGGTTTCAAGTCACTGTGTGTGGACAATTTCACAGGAAACACAATGTTTCAAAAACAGCCTTATCTCAGCGAGAGAAGCTCAAAAACAGCATAAAACTGCTTTACGGCTTAAACTAAGTGTTTACGAACAAATTTCTTCATCACTACTATGGCAAATGGGATAAACAACATGGACAAAGTGGTTTCAAGTCACTTTGTGTGGGCAATTTCACAGGAAACACAATGTTTCAAAAACAGCCTTATCTCAGCGAGAGAAGCTCAAAAACAGCATAAAACTGCTTTACAGTGCCACGGCTTAAACTAAGTGTTTACGAACAAATTTCTTCATCAGCAAATGGGATACACTACATGGCCAATGTGGCTTCACTTTGTGTCTGCAAAAAACAGCATTTCAAGACTTACTTTCTCATCCTAATGTAAAACTGCATCACAGCGCCAAGGCTTAAACTAAGTGTTTACAAACAAGTTTCATACTCAGAACTTTGTCAAATGGGATAACTACATGGGCAAAGTGGTTTCAAGTCACTTTGTGTGGACAATTTCACAGGAAACACAATGTTTCAAAAACAGCCTTATCTCAGCGAGAGAAGCTCAAAAACAGCATAAAACTGCTTTACAGTGCCAATGCTTAAACTAAGTGTTTACGAACAAATTTCTTCATCACTACTATGGCAAATGGGATAAACAACATGGACAAAGTGGTTTCAAGTCACTTTGTGTGGACAATTTCACAGGAAACACAATGTTTCAAAAACAGCCTTATCTCAGCGAGAGAAGCTGAAAAACATCATAAAACTGCTTTACAGTGCCACAGCTTAAACTAAGTGTTTACGAACAAATTTCTTCATCAGCAAATGGGATACACTACATGGCCAATGTGACTTCACTTTGTGTCTGCAATTACACAGAAAAAAGCATTTCAAGACTCACTTTCTCATCCTAATGTAAAACTGCATCACAGAGCCACGGCTTAAACTAAGTGTTTACAAACAAGTTTCATACTCAGAACTTTGGCAAATGGGATACACTACATGGGCAAAGTGGTTTCAAGTCACTTTGTGTGGACAATTTCACAGGAAACACAATGTTTCAAAAACAGCCTTATCTCAGCGAGAGAAGCTGAAAAACAGCATAAAACTGCTTTACGGCTTAAACTAAGTGTTTACGAACAAATTTCTTCATCACTACTATGGCAAATGGGATAAACAACATGGACAAAGTGGTTTCAAGTCACTTTGTGTGGACAATTTCACAGGAAACACAATGTTTCAAAAACAGCCTTATCTCAGCGAGAGAAGCTGAAAAACAGCATAAAACTGCTTTACAGTGCCACAGCTTAAACTAAGTGTTTACGAACAAATTTCTTCATCAGCAAATGGGATACACTACATGGCCAATGTGGCTTCACTTTGTGTCTGCAATTACACAGAAAACAGCATTTCAAGACTCACTTTCTCATCCTAATGTAAAACTGCATCACAGAGCCACGGCTTAAACTAAGTGTTTACAAACAAGTTTCATACTCAGAACTTTGGCAAATGGGATACACTACATGGGCAAAGTGGTTTCAAGTCACTTTGTGTGGACAATTTCACAGGAAACACAATGTTTCAAAAACAGCCTTATCTCAGCGAGAGAAGCTGAAAAACAGCATAAAACTGCTTTACGACTTAAACTAAGTGTTTACGAACAAATTTCTTCATCACTACTATGGCAAATGGGATAAACAACATGGACAAAGTGGTTTCAAGTCACTTTGTGTGGACAATTTCACAGGAAACACAATGTTTCAAAAACAGCCTTATCTCAGCGAGAGAAGCTGAAAAACAGCATAAAACTGCTTTACAGTGCCACAGCTTAAACAAAGTGTTTACGAACAAATTTCTTCATCAGCAAATGGGATACACTACATGGCCAATGTGGCTTCACTTTGTGTCTGCAAAAAACAGCATTTCAAGACTCACTTTCTCATCCTAATGTAAAACTGCATCACAGCGCCAAGGCTTAAACTAAGTGTTTACAAACAAGTTTCATACTCAGAACTTTGTCAAATGGGATACACTACATGGGCAAAGTGGTTTCAAGTCACTTTGTGTGGACAATTTCACAGGAAACACAATGTTTCAAAAACAGCCTTATCTCAGCGAGAGAAGCTCAAAAACAGCATAAAACTGCTTTACGGCTTAAACTAAGTGTTTACGAACAAATTTCTTCATCACTACTATGGCAAATGGGATAAACAACATGGACAAAGTGGTTTCAAGTCACTTTGTGTGGACAATTTCACAGGAAACACAATGTTTCAAAAACAGCCTTATCTCAGCGAGAGAAGCTGAAAAACAGCATAAAACTGCTTTACAGTGCCACAGCTTAAACAAAGTGTTTACGAACAAATTTCTTCATCAGCAAATGGGATACACTACATGGCCAATGTGGCTTCACTTTGTGTCTGCAAAAAACAGCATTTCAAGACTCACTTTCTCATCCTAATGTAAAACTGCATCACAGCGCCAAGGCTTAAACTAAGTGTTTACAAACAAGTTTCATACTCAGAACTTTGTCAAATGGGATAACTACATGGGCAAAGTGGTTTCAAGTCACTTTGTGTGGACAATTTCACAGGAAACACAATGTTTCAAAAACAGCCTTATCTCAGCGAGAGAAGCTCAAAAACAGCATAAAACTGCTTTACAGTGCCAATGCTTAAACTAAGTGTTTACGAACAAATTTCTTCATCACTACTATGGCAAATGGGATAAACAACATGGACAAAGTGGTTTCAAGTCACTTTGTGTGGACAATTTCACAGGAAACACAATGTTTCAAAAACAGCCTTATCTCAGCGAGAGAAGCTCAAAAACAGCATAAAACTGCTTTACGGCTTAAACTAAGTGTTTACGAACAAATTTCTTCATCACTACTATGGCAAATGGGATAAACAACATGGACAAAGTGGTTTCAAGTCACTTTGTGTGGGCAATTTCACAGGAAACACAATGTTTCAAAAACAGCCTTATCTCAGCGAGAGAAGCTCAAAAACAGCATAAAACTGCTTTACAGTGCCAAGGCTTAAACTAAGTGTTTACGAACAAATTTCTTCATCACTACTATGGCAAATGGGATAAACAACATGGACAAAGTGGTTTCAAGTCACTTTGTGTGGACAATTTCACAGGAAACACAATGTTTCAAAAACAGCCTTATCTCAGCGAGAGAAGCTGAAAAACATCATAAAACTGCTTTACAGTGCCACAGCTTAAACTAAGTGTTTACGAACAAATTTCTTCATCAGCAAATGGGATACACTACATGGCCAATGTGGCTTCACTTTGTGTCTGCAAAAAACAGCATTTCAAGACTCACTTTCTCATCCTAATGTAAAACTGCATCACAGCGCCAAGGCTTAAACTAAGTGTTTACAAACAAGTTTCATACTCAGAACTTTGTCAAATGGGATAACTACATGGGCAAAGTGGTTTCAAGTCACTTTGTGTGGACAATTTCACAGGAAACACAATGTTTCAAAAACAGCCTTATCTCAGCGAGAGAAGCTCAAAAACAGCATAAAACTGCTTTACAGTGCCAATGCTTAAACTAAGTGTTTACGAACAAATTTCTTCATCACTACTATGGCAAATGGGATAAACAACATGGACAAAGTGGTTTCAAGTCACTTTGTGTGGACAATTTCACAGGAAACACAATGTTTCAAAAACAGCCTTATCTCAGCGAGAGAAGCTGAAAAACATCATAAAACTGCTTTACAGTGCCACAGCTTAAACTAAGTGTTTACGAACAAATTTCTTCATCAGCAAATGGGATACACTACATGGCCAATGTGGCTTCACTTTGTGTCTGCAATTACACAGAAAACAGCATTTCAAGACTCACTTTCTCATCCTAATGTAAAACTGCATCACAGAGCCACGGCTTAAACTAAGTGTTTACAAACAAGTTTCATACTCAGAACTTTGGCAAATGGGATACACTACATGGGCAAAGTGGTTTCAAGTCACTTTGTGTGGACAATTTCACAGGAAACACAATGTTTCAAAAACAGCCTTATCTCAGCGAGAGAAGCTCAAAAACAGCATAAAACTGCTTTACGGCTTAAACTAAGTGTTTACGAACAAATTTCTTCATCACTACTATGGCAAATGGGATAAACAACATGGACAAAGTGGTTTCAAGTCACTTTGTGTGGACAATTTCACAGGAAACACAATGTTTCAAAAACAGCCTTATCTCAGCGAGAGAAGCTGAAAAACAGCATAAAACTGCTTTACAGTGCCACAGCTTAAACTAAGTGTTTACGAACAAATTTCTTCATCAGCAAATGGGATACACTACATGGCCAATGTGGCTTCACTTTGTGTCTGCAATTACACAGAAAACAGCATTTCAAGACTCACTTTCTCATCCTAATGTAAAACTGCATCACAGAGCCACGGCTTAAACTAAGTGTTTACAAACAAGTTTCATACTCAGAACTTTGGCAAATGGGATACACTACATGGGCAAAGTGGTTTCAAGTCACTTTGTGTGGACAATTTCACAGGAAACACAATGTTTCAAAAACAGCCTTATCTCAGCGAGAGAAGCTGAAAAACAGCATAAAACTGCTTTACGGCTTAAACTAAGTGTTTACGAACAAATTTCTTCATCACTACTATGGCAAATGGGATAAACAACATGGACAAAGTGGTTTCAAGTCACTTTGTGTGGACAATTTCACAGGAAACACAATGTTTCAAAAACAGCCTTATCTCAGCGAGAGAAGCTGAAAAACAGCATAAAACTGCTTTACAGTGCCACAGCTTAAACAAAGTGTTTACGAACAAATTTCTTCATCAGCAAATGGGATACACTACATGGCCAATGTGGCTTCACTTTGTGTCTGCAATTACACAGAAAACAGCATTTCAAGACTCACTTTCTCATCCTAATGTAAAACTGCATCACAGCGCCACGGCTTAAACTAAGTGTTTACAATCAAGTTTCATACTCAGAACTTTGGCAAATGGGATACACTACATGGGCAAAGTTGTTTCAAGTCACTTTGTGTGGACAATTTCACAGGAAACACAATGTTTCAAAAACAGCCTTATCTCAGCGAGAGAAGCTCAAAAACAGCATAAAACTGCTTTACGGCTTAAACTAAGTGTTTACGAACAAATTTCTTCATCACTACTATGGCAAATGGGATAAACAACATGGACAAAGTGGTTTCAAGTCACTTTGTGTGGGCAATTTCACAGGAAACACAATGTTTCAAAAACAGCCTTATCTCAGCGAGAGAAGCTCAAAAACAGCATAAAACTGCTTTACAGTGCCAAGGCTTAAACTAAGTGTTTACGAACAAATTTCTTCATCACTACTATGGCAAATGGGATAAACAACATGGGCAAAGTGGTTTCAAGTCACTTTGTGTGGACAATTTCACAGGAAACACAATGTTTCAAAAACAGCCTTATCTCAGCGAGAGAAGCTCAAAAACAGCATAAAACTGCTTTACGGCTTAAACTAAGTGTTTACGAACAAATTTCTTCATCACTACTATGGCAAATGGGATAAACAACATGGACAAAGTGGTTTCAAGTCACTTTGTGTGGACAATTTCACAGGAAACACAATGTTTCAAAAACAGCCTTATCTCAGCGAGAGAAGCTCAAAAACAGCATAAAACTGCTTTACAGTGCCAAGGCTTAAACTAAGTGTTTACGAACAAATTTCTTCATCACTACTATGGCAAATGGGATAAACAACATGGACAAAGTGGTTTCAAGTCACTTTGTGTGGACAATTTCACAGGAAACACAATGTTTCAAAAACAGCCTTATCTCAGCGAGAGAAGCTGAAAAACAGCATAAAACTGCTTTACAGTGCCACAGCTTAAACAAAGTGTTTACGAACAAATTTCTTCATCAGCAAATGGGATACACTACATGGCCAATGTGGCTTCACTTTGTGTCTGCAAAAAACAGCATTTCAAGACTCACTTTCTCATCCTAATGTAAAACTGCATCACAGCGCCAAGGCTTAAACTAAGTGTTTACAAACAAGTTTCATACTCAGAACTTTGTCAAATGGGATACACTACATGGGCAAAGTGGTTTCAAGTCACTTTGTGTGGACAATTTCACAGGAAACACAATGTTTCAAAAACAGCCTTATCTCAGCGAGAGAAGCTCAAAAACAGCATAAAACTGCTTTACGGCTTAAACTAAGTGTTTACGAACAAATTTCTTCATCACTACTATGGCAAATGGGATAAACAACATGGACAAAGTGGTTTCAAGTCACTTTGTGTGGACAATTTCACAGGAAACACAATGTTTCAAAAACAGCCTTATCTCAGCGAGAGAAGCTGAAAAACAGCATAAAACTGCTTTACAGTGCCACAGCTTAAACAAAGTGTTTACGAACAAATTTCTTCATCAGCAAATGGGATACACTACATGGCCAATGTGGCTTCACTTTGTGTCTGCAAAAAACAGCATTTCAAGACTCACTTTCTCATCCTAATGTAAAACTGCATCACAGCGCCAAGGCTTAAACTAAGTGTTTACAAACAAGTTTCATACTCAGAACTTTGTCAAATGGGATAACTACATGGGCAAAGTGGTTTCAAGTCACTTTGTGTGGACAATTTCACAGGAAACACAATGTTTCAAAAACAGCCTTATCTCAGCGAGAGAAGCTCAAAAACAGCATAAAACTGCTTTACAGTGCCAATGCTTAAACTAAGTGTTTACGAACAAATTTCTTCATCACTACTATGGCAAATGGGATAAACAACATGGACAAAGTGGTTTCAAGTCACTTTGTGTGGACAATTTCACAGGAAACACAATGTTTCAAAAACAGCCTTATCTCAGCGAGAGAAGCTCAAAAACAGCATAAAACTGCTTTACGGCTTAAACTAAGTGTTTACGAACAAATTTCTTCATCACTACTATGGCAAATGGGATAAACAACATGGACAAAGTGGTTTCAAGTCACTTTGTGTGGGCAATTTCACAGGAAACACAATGTTTCAAAAACAGCCTTATCTCAGCGAGAGAAGCTCAAAAACAGCATAAAACTGCTTTACAGTGCCAAGGCTTAAACTAAGTGTTTACGAACAAATTTCTTCATCACTACTATGGCAAATGGGATAAACAACATGGACAAAGTGGTTTCAAGTCACTTTGTGTGGACAATTTCACAGGAAACACAATGTTTCAAAAACAGCCTTATCTCAGCGAGAGAAGCTGAAAAACATCATAAAACTGCTTTACAGTGCCACAGCTTAAACTAAGTGTTTACGAACAAATTTCTTCATCAGCAAATGGGATACACTACATGGCCAATGTGGCTTCACTTTGTGTCTGCAAAAAACAGCATTTCAAGACTCACTTTCTCATCCTAATGTAAAACTGCATCACAGCGCCAAGGCTTAAACTAAGTGTTTACAAACAAGTTTCATACTCAGAACTTTGTCAAATGGGATAACTACATGGGCAAAGTGGTTTCAAGTCACTTTGTGTGGACAATTTCACAGGAAACACAATGTTTCAAAAACAGCCTTATCTCAGCGAGAGAAGCTCAAAAACAGCATAAAACTGCTTTACAGTGCCAATGCTTAAACTAAGTGTTTACGAACAAATTTCTTCATCACTACTATGGCAAATGGGATAAACAACATGGACAAAGTGGTTTCAAGTCACTTTGTGTGGACAATTTCACAGGAAACACAATGTTTCAAAAACAGCCTTATCTCAGCGAGAGAAGCTGAAAAACATCATAAAACTGCTTTACAGTGCCACAGCTTAAACTAAGTGTTTACGAACAAATTTCTTCATCAGCAAATGGGATACACTACATGGCCAATGTGGCTTCACTTTGTGTCTGCAATTACACAGAAAACAGCATTTCAAGACTCACTTTCTCATCCTAATGTAAAACTGCATCACAGAGCCACGGCTTAAACTAAGTGTTTACAAACAAGTTTCATACTCAGAACTTTGGCAAATGGGATACACTACATGGGCAAAGTGGTTTCAAGTCACTTTGTGTGGACAATTTCACAGGAAACACAATGTTTCAAAAACAGCCTTATCTCAGCGAGAGAAGCTCAAAAACAGCATAAAACTGCTTTACGGCTTAAACTAAGTGTTTACGAACAAATTTCTTCATCACTACTATGGCAAATGGGATAAACAACATGGACAAAGTGGTTTCAAGTCACTTTGTGTGGACAATTTCACAGGAAACACAATGTTTCAAAAACAGCCTTATCTCAGCGAGAGAAGCTGAAAAACAGCATAAAACTGCTTTACAGTGCCACAGCTTAAACTAAGTGTTTACGAACAAATTTCTTCATCAGCAAATGGGATACACTACATGGCCAATGTGGCTTCACTTTGTGTCTGCAATTACACAGAAAACAGCATTTCAAGACTCACTTTCTCATCCTAATGTAAAACTGCATCACAGAGCCACGGCTTAAACTAAGTGTTTACAAACAAGTTTCATACTCAGAACTTTGGCAAATGGGATACACTACATGGGCAAAGTGGTTTCAAGTCACTTTGTGTGGACAATTTCACAGGAAACACAATGTTTCAAAAACAGCCTTATCTCAGCGAGAGAAGCTCAAAAACAGCATAAAACTGCTTTACAGTGCCAAGGCTTAAACTAAGTGTTTACGAACAAATTTCTTCATCACTACTATGGCAAATGGGATAAACAACATGGACAAAGTGGTTTCAAGTCACTTTGTGTGGACAATTTCACAGGAAACACAATGTTTCAAAAACAGCCTTATCTCAGCGAGAGAAGCTGAAAAACATCATAAAACTGCTTTACAGTGCCACAGCTTAAACTAAGTGTTTACGAACAAATTTCTTCATCAGCAAATGGGATACACTACATGGCCAATGTGGCTTCACTTTGTGTCTGCAAAAAACAGCATTTCAAGACTCACTTTCTCATCCTAATGTAAAACTGCATCACAGCGCCAAGGCTTAAACTAAGTGTTTACAAACAAGTTTCATACTCAGAACTTTGTCAAATGGGATAACTACATGGGCAAAGTGGTTTCAAGTCACTTTGTGTGGACAATTTCACAGGAAACACAATGTTTCAAAAACAGCCTTATCTCAGCGAGAGAAGCTCAAAAACAGCATAAAACTGCTTTACAGTGCCAATGCTTAAACTAAGTGTTTACGAACAAATTTCTTCATCACTACTATGGCAAATGGGATAAACAACATGGACAAAGTGGTTTCAAGTCACTTTGTGTGGACAATTTCACAGGAAACACAATGTTTCAAAAACAGCCTTATCTCAGCGAGAGAAGCTGAAAAACATCATAAAACTGCTTTACAGTGCCACAGCTTAAACTAAGTGTTTACGAACAAATTTCTTCATCAGCAAATGGGATACACTACATGGCCAATGTGGCTTCACTTTGTGTCTGCAATTACACAGAAAACAGCATTTCAAGACTCACTTTCTCATCCTAATGTAAAACTGCATCACAGAGCCACGGCTTAAACTAAGTGTTTACAAACAAGTTTCATACTCAGAACTTTGGCAAATGGGATACACTACATGGGCAAAGTGGTTTCAAGTCACTTTGTGTGGACAATTTCACAGGAAACACAATGTTTCAAAAACAGCCTTATCTCAGCGAGAGAAGCTCAAAAACAGCATAAAACTGCTTTACGGCTTAAACTAAGTGTTTACGAACAAATTTCTTCATCACTACTATGGCAAATGGGATAAACAACATGGACAAAGTGGTTTCAAGTCACTTTGTGTGGACAATTTCACAGGAAACACAATGTTTCAAAAACAGCCTTATCTCAGCGAGAGAAGCTGAAAAACAGCATAAAACTGCTTTACAGTGCCACAGCTTAAACTAAGTGTTTACGAACAAATTTCTTCATCAGCAAATGGGATACACTACATGGCCAATGTGGCTTCACTTTGTGTCTGCAATTACACAGAAAACAGCATTTCAAGACTCACTTTCTCATCCTAATGTAAAACTGCATCACAGAGCCACGGCTTAAACTAAGTGTTTACAAACAAGTTTCATACTCAGAACTTTGGCAAATGGGATACACTACATGGGCAAAGTGGTTTCAAGTCACTTTGTGTGGACAATTTCACAGGAAACACAATGTTTCAAAAACAGCCTTATCTCAGCGAGAGAAGCTGAAAAACAGCATAAAACTGCTTTACGGCTTAAACTAAGTGTTTACGAACAAATTTCTTCATCACTACTATGGCAAATGGGATAAACAACATGGACAAAGTGGTTTCAAGTCACTTTGTGTGGACAATTTCACAGGAAACACAATGTTTCAAAAACAGCCTTATCTCAGCGAGAGAAGCTGAAAAACAGCATAAAACTGCTTTACAGTGCCACAGCTTAAACAAAGTGTTTACGAACAAATTTCTTCATCAGCAAATGGGATACACTACATGGCCAATGTGGCTTCACTTTGTGTCTGCAATTACACAGAAAACAGCATTTCAAGACTCACTTTCTCATCCTAATGTAAAACTGCATCACAGCGCCACGGCTTAAACTAAGTGTTTACAATCAAGTTTCATACTCAGAACTTTGGCAAATGGGATACACTACATGGGCAAAGTTGTTTCAAGTCACTTTGTGTGGACAATTTCACAGGAAACACAATGTTTCAAAAACAGCCTTATCTCAGCGAGAGAAGCTCAAAAACAGCATAAAACTGCTTTACGGCTTAAACTAAGTGTTTACGAACAAATTTCTTCATCACTACTATGGCAAATGGGATAAACAACATGGACAAAGTGGTTTCAAGTCACTTTGTGTGGGCAATTTCACAGGAAACACAATGTTTCAAAAACAGCCTTATCTCAGCGAGAGAAGCTCAAAAACAGCATAAAACTGCTTTACAGTGCCAAGGCTTAAACT
This sequence comes from Embiotoca jacksoni, assembly GCF_022577435.1. Taxonomy (NCBI): domain Eukaryota; kingdom Metazoa; phylum Chordata; class Actinopteri; family Embiotocidae; genus Embiotoca; species Embiotoca jacksoni. Next base: position 52,856 of record NW_027185310.1, read on the forward strand.
AAGTGTTTACGAACAAATTTCTTCATCACTACTATGGCAAATGGGATAAACAACATGGGCAAAGTGGTTTCAAGTCACTTTGTGTGGACAATTTCACAGGAAACACAATGTTTCAAAAACAGCCTTATCTCAGCGAGAGAAGCTCAAAAACAGCATAAAACTGCTTTACGGCTTAAACTAAGTGTTTACGAACAAATTTCTTCATCACTACTATGGCAAATGGGATAAACAACATGGACAAAGTGGTTTCAAGTCACTTTGTGTGGACAATTTCACAGGAAACACAATGTTTCAAAAACAGCCTTATCTCAGCGAGAGAAGCTCAAAAACAGCATAAAACTGCTTTACAGTGCCAAGGCTTAAACTAAGTGTTTACGAACAAATTTCTTCATCACTACTATGGCAAATGGGATAAACAACATGGACAAAGTGGTTTCAAGTCACTTTGTGTGGACAATTTCACAGGAAACACAATGTTTCAAAAACAGCCTTATCTCAGCGAGAGAAGCTGAAAAACAGCATAAAACTGCTTTACAGTGCCACAGCTTAAACAAAGTGTTTACGAACAAATTTCTTCATCACTACTATGGCAAATGGGATAAACAACATGGACAAAGTGGTTTCAAGTCACTTTGTGTGGACAATGTCACAGGAAACACAATGTTTCAAAAACAGCCTTATCTCAGCGAGAGAAGCTCAAAAACAGCATAAAACTGCTTTACAGTGCCACGGCTTAAACTAAGTGTTTACGAACAAATTTCTTCATCAGCAAATGGGATACACTACATGGCCAATGTGGCTTCACTTTGTGTCTGCAAAAAACAGCATTTCAAGACTCACTTTCTCATCCTAATGTAAAACTGCATCACAGCGCCAAGGCTTAAACTAAGTGTTTACAAACAAGTTTCATACTCAGAACTTTGTCAAATGGGATACACTACATGGGCAAAGTGGTTTCAAGTCACTTTGTGTGGACAATTTCACAGGAAACACAATGTTTCAAAAACAGCCTTATCTCAGCGAGAGAAGCTCAAAAACAGCATAAAACTGCTTTACAGTGCCAAGGCTTAAACTAAGTGTTTACGAACAAATTTCTTCATCACTACTATGGCAAATGGGATAAACAACATGGACAAAGTGGTTTCAAGTCACTTTGTGTGGACAATTTCACAGGAAACACAATGTTTCAAAAACAGCCTTATCTCAGCGAGAGAAGCTGAAAAACATCATAAAACTGCTTTACAGTGCCACAGCTTAAACTAAGTGTTTACGAACAAATTTCTTCATCAGCAAATGGGATACACTACATGGCCAATGTGGCTTCACTTTGTGTCTGCAATTACACAGAAAACAGCATTTCAAGACTCACTTTCTCATCCTAATGTAAAACTGCATCACAGCGCCACGGCTTAAACTAAGTGTTTACAAACAAGTTTCATACTCAGAACTTTGGCAAATGGGATACACTACATGGGCAAAGTGGTTTCAAGTCACTTTGTGTGGACAATTTCACAGGAAACACAATGTTTCAAAAACAGCCTTATCTCAGCGAGAGAAGCTCAAAAACAGCATAAAACTGCTTTACGGCTTAAACTAAGTGTTTACGAACAAATTTCTTCATCACTACTATGGCAAATGGGATAAACAACATGGACAAAGTGGTTTCAAGTCACTTTGTGTGGACAATTTCACAGGAAACACAATGTTTCAAAAACAGCCTTATCTCAGCGAGAGAAGCTCAAAAACAGCATAAAACTGCTTTACAGTGCCAAGGCTTAAACTAAGTGTTTACGAACAAATTTCTTCATCACTACTATGGCAAATGGGATAAACAACATGGACAAAGTGGTTTCAAGTCACTTTGTGTGGACAATTTCACAGGAAACACAATGTTTCAAAAACAGCCTTATCTCAGCGAGAGAAGCTGAAAAACAGCATAAAACTGCTTTACAGTGCCACAGCTTAAACAAAGTGTTTACGAACAAATTTCTTCATCAGCAAATGGGATACACTACATGGCCAATGTGGCTTCACTTTGTGTCTGCAATTACACAGAAAACAGCATTTCAAGACTCACTTTCTCATCCTAATGTAAAACTGCATCACAGCGCCACGGCTTAAACTAAGTGTTTACAATCAAGTTTCATACTCAGAACTTTGGCAAATGGGATACACTACATGGGCTAAGTTGTTTCAAGTCACTTTGTGTGGACAATTTCACAGGAAACACAATGTTTCAAAAACAGCCTTATCTCAGCGAGAGAAGCTCAAAAACAGCATAAAACTGCTTTACGGCTTAAACTAAGTGTTTACGAACAAATTTCTTCATCACTACTATGGCAAATGGGATAAACAACATGGACAAAGTGGTTTCAAGTCACTTTGTGTGGGCAATTTCACAGGAAACACAATGTTTCAAAAACAGCCTTATCTCAGCGAGAGAAGCTCAAAAACAGCATAAAACTGCTTTACAGTGCCACGGCTTAAACTAAGTGTTTACGAACAAATTTCTTCATCACTACTATGGCAAATGGGATAAACAACATGGACAAAGTGGTTTCAAGTCACTTTGTGTGGACAATGTCACAGGAAACACAATGTTTCAAAAACAGCCTTATCTCAGCGAGAGAAGCTCAAAAACAGCATAAAACTGCTTTACAGTGCCACGGCTTAAACTAAGTGTTTACGAACAAATTTCTTCATCAGCAAATGGGATACACTACATGGCCAATGTGGCTTCACTTTGTGTCTGCAAAAAACAACATTTCAAGACTCACTTTCTCATCCTAATGTAAAACTGCATCACAGCGCCAAGGCTTAAACTAAGTGTTTACAAACAAGTTTCATACTCAGAACTTTGTCAAATGGGATACACTACATGGGCAAAGTGGTTTCAAGTCACTTTGTGTGGACAATTTCACAGGAAACACAATGTTTCAAAAACAGCCTTATCTCAGCGAGAGAAGCTCAAAAACAGCATAAAACTGCTTTACAGTGCCAAGGCTTAAACTAAGTGTTTACGAACAAATTTCTTCATCACTACTATGGCAAATGGGATAAACAACATGGACAAAGTGGTTTCAAGTCACTTTGTGTGGACAATTTCACAGGAAACACAATGTTTCAAAAACAGCCTTATCTCAGCGAGAGAAGCTGAAAAACATCATAAAACTGCTTTACAGTGCCACAGCTTAAACTAAGTGTTTACGAACAAATTTCTTCATCAGCAAATGGGATACACTACATGGCCAATGTGGCTTCACTTTGTGTCTGCAATTACACAGAAAACAGCATTTCAAGACTCACTTTCTCATCCTAATGTAAAACTGCATCACAGCGCCACGGCTTAAACTAAGTGTTTACAAACAAGTTTCATACTCAGAACTTTGGCAAATGGGATACACTACATGGGCAAAGTGGTTTCAAGTCACTTTGTGTGGACAATTTCACAGGAAACACAATGTTTCAAAAACAGCCTTAGCTCAGCGAGAGAAGCTCAAAAACAGCATAAAACTGCTTTACGGCTTAAACTAAGTGTTTACGAACAAATTTCTTCATCACTACTATGGCAAATGGGATAAACAACATGGACAAAGTGGTTTCAAGTCACTTTGTGTGGACAATTTCACAGGAAACACAATGTTTCAAAAACAGCCTTATCTCAGCGAGAGAAGCTCAAAAACAGCATAAAACTGCTTTACAGTGCCAAGGCTTAAACTAAGTGTTTACGAACAAATTTCTTCTTCACTACTATGGCAAATGGGATAAACAACATGGACAAAGTGGTTTCAAGTCACTTTGTGTGGACAATTTCACAGGAAACACAATGTTTCAAAAACAGCCTTATCTCAGCGAGAGAAGCTGAAAAACAGCATAAAACTGCTTTACAGTGCCACAGCTTAAACAAAGTGTTTACGAACAAATTTCTTCATCAGCAAATGGGATACACTACATGGCCAATGTGGCTTCACTTTGTGTCTGCAATTACACAGAAAACAGCATTTCAAGACTCACTTTCTCATCCTAATGTAAAACTGCATCACAGCGCCACGGCTTAAACTAAGTGTTTACAATCAAGTTTCATACTCAGAACTTTGGCAAATGGGATACACTACATGGGCAAAGTGGTTTCAAGTCACTGTGTGTGGACAATTTCACAGGAAACACAATGTTTCAAAAACAGCCTTATCTCAGCGAGAGAAGCTCAAAAACAGCATAAAACTGCTTTACGGCTTAAACTAAGTGTTTACGAACAAATTTCTTCATCACTACTATGGCAAATGGGATAAACAACATGGACAAAGTGGTTTCAAGTCACTTTGTGTGGGCAATTTCACAGGAAACACAATGTTTCAAAAACAGCCTTATCTCAGCGAGAGAAGCTCAAAAACAGCATAAAACTGCTTTACAGTGCCACGGCTTAAACTAAGTGTTTACGAACAAATTTCTTCATCAGCAAATGGGATACACTACATGGCCAATGTGGCTTCACTTTGTGTCTGCAAAAAACAGCATTTCAAGACTCACTTTCTCATCCTAATGTAAAACTGCATCACAGCGCCAAGGCTTAAACTAAGTGTTTACAAACAAGTTTCATACTCAGAACTTTGTCAAATGGGATAACTACATGGGCAAAGTGGTTTCAAGTCACTTTGTGTGGACAATTTCACAGGAAACACAATGTTTCAAAAACAGCCTTATCTCAGCGAGAGAAGCTCAAAAACAGCATAAAACTGCTTTACAGTGCCAATGCTTAAACTAAGTGTTTACGAACAAATTTCTTCATCACTACTATGGCAAATGGGATAAACAACATGGACAAAGTGGTTTCAAGTCACTTTGTGTGGACAATTTCACAGGAAACACAATGTTTCAAAAACAGCCTTATCTCAGCGAGAGAAGCTGAAAAACATCATAAAACTGCTTTACAGTGCCACAGCTTAAACTAAGTGTTTACGAACAAATTTCTTCATCAGCAAATGGGATACACTACATGGCCAATGTGGCTTCACTTTGTGTCTGCAATTACACAGAAAACAGCATTTCAAGACTCACTTTCTCATCCTAATGTAAAACTGCATCACAGAGCCACGGCTTAAACTAAGTGTTTACAAACAAGTTTCATACTCAGAACTTTGGCAAATGGGATACACTACATGGGCAAAGTGGTTTCAAGTCACTTTGTGTGGACAATTTCACAGGAAACACAATGTTTCAAAAACAGCCTTATCTCAGCGAGAGAAGCTGAAAAACAGCATAAAACTGCTTTACGGCTTAAACTAAGTGTTTACGAACAAATTTCTTCATCACTACTATGGCAAATGGGATAAACAACATGGACAAAGTGGTTTCAAGTCACTTTGTGTGGACAATTTCACAGGAAACACAATGTTTCAAAACAGCCTTATCTCAGCGAGAGAAGCTGAAAAACAGCATAAAACTGCTTTACAGTGCCACAGCTTAAACAAAGTGTTTACGAACAAATTTCTTCATCAGCAAATGGGATACACTACATGGGCCAATGTGGGCTTCACTTTGTTGTCTGCAAAAAACAGCATTTCAAGACTCACTTTCTCATCCTAATGTAAAACTGCATCACAGCGCCAAGGCTTAAACTAAATGTTTACAAACAAGTTTCATACTCAGAACTTTGTCAAATGGGATACACTACATGGGCAAAGTGGTTTCAAGTCACTTGTGTGGACAATTTCACAGGAAACACAATGTTTCAAAAACAGCCTTATCTCAGCGAGAGAAGCTCAAAAACAGCATAAACTGCTTTACGGCTTAAACTAAGTGTTTACGAACAAATTTCTTCATCACTACTATGGCAAATGGGATAAACAACATGGACAAAGTGGTTTCAAGTCACTTTGTGTGGACAATTTCACAGGAAACACAATGTTTCAAAAACAGCCTTATCTCAGCGAGAGAAGCTGAAAAACAGCATAAAACTGCTTTACAGTGCCACAGCTTAAACAAAGTGTTTACGAACAAATTTCTTCATCAGCAAAATGGGATACACTACATGGCCAATGTGGCTTCACTTTGTGTCTGCAAAAAACAGCATTTCAAGACTCACTTTCTCATCCTAATGTAAAACTGCATCACAGCGCCAAGGCTTAAACTAAGTGTTTACAAACAAGTTTCATACTCAGAACTTTGTCAAATGGGATAACTACATGGGCAAAGTGGTTTCAAGTCACTTTGTGTGGACAATTTCACAGGAAACACAATGTTTCAAAAACAGCCTTATCTCAGCGAGAGAAGCTCAAAAACAGCATAAAACTGCTTTACAGTGCCAATGCTTAAACTAAGTGTTTACGAACAAATTTCTTCATCACTACTATGGCAAATGGGATAAACAACATGGACAAAGTGGTTTCAAGTCACTTTGTGTGGACAATTTCACAGGAAACACAATGTTTCAAAAACAGCCTTATCTCAGCGAGAGAAGCTGAAAAACAGCATAAAACTGCTTTACAGTGCCACAGCTTAAACAAAGTGTTTACGAACAAATTTCTTCATCAGCAAATGGGATACACTACATGGCCAATGTGGCTTCACTTTGTGTCTGCAAAAAACAGCATTTCAAGACTCACTTTCTCATCCTAATGTAAAACTGCATCACAGCGCCAAGGCTTAAACTAAGTGTTTACAAACAAGTTTCATACTCAGAACTTTGTCAAATGGGATACACTACATGGGCAAAGTGGTTTCAAGTCACTTTGTGTGGACAATTTCACAGGAAACACAATGTTTCAAAAAACAGCCTTATCTCAGCGAGAGAAGCTCAAAAACAGCATAAAACTGCTTTACGGCTTAAACTAAGTGTTTACGAACAAATTTCTTCATCACTACTATGGCAAATGGGATAAACAACATGGACAAAGTGGTTTCAAGTCACTTTGTGTGGACAATTTCACAGGAAACACAATGTTTCAAAAACAGCCTTATCTCAGCGAGAGAAGCTGAAAAACAGCATAAAAACTGCTTTACAGTGCCACAGCTTAAACAAAGTGTTTACGAACAAATTTCTTCATCAGCAAATGGGATACACTACATGGCCAATGTGGCTTCACTTTGTGTCTGCAAAAAACAGCATTTCAAGACTCACTTTCTCATCCTAATGTAAAACTGCATCACAGCGCCAAGGCTTAAACTAAGTGTTTACAAACAAGTTTCATACTCAGAACTTTGTCAAATGGGATAACTACATGGGCAAAGTGGTTTCAAGTCACTTTGTGTGGACAATTTCACAGGAAACACAATGTTTCAAAAACAGCCTTATCTCAGCGAGAGAAGCTCAAAAACAGCATAAAACTGCTTTACAGTGCCAATGCTTAAACTAAGTGTTTACGAACAAATTTCTTCATCACTACTATGGCAAATGGGATAAACAACATGGACAAAGTGGTTTCAAGTCACTTTGTGTGGACAATTTCACAGGAAACACAATGTTTCAAAAACAGCCTTATCTCAGCGAGAGAAGCTCAAAAACAGCATAAAACTGCTTTACGGCTTAAACTAAGTGTTTACGAACAAATTTCTTCATCACTACTATGGCAAATGGGATAAACAACATGGACAAAGTGGTTTCAAGTCACTTTGTGTGGGCAATTTCACAGGAAACACAATGTTTCAAAAACAGCCTTATCTCAGCGAGAGAAGCTCAAAAACAGCATAAAACTGCTTTACAGTGCCAAGGCTTAAACTAAGTGTTTACGAACAAATTTCTTCATCACTACTATGGCAAATGGGATAAACAACATGGACAAAGTGGTTTCAAGTCACTTTGTGTGGACAATTTCACAGGAAACACAATGTTTCAAAAACAGCCTTATCTCAGCGAGTGAGAAGCTGAAAAACATCATAAAACTGCTTACAGTGCCACAGCTTAAACTAAGTGGTTTACGAACAAATTTCTTCATCAGCAAATGGGATACACTACATGGCCAATGTGGCTTCACTTTGTGTCTGCAAAAAACAGCATTTCAAGACTCACTTCAT
>NW_027185311.1:0-25000 GCF_022577435.1 Embiotoca jacksoni
GGTGGAGTGTAGTTGTGATGTACAAAAAAAAAAAAAAAAAAAACATCACAAGGCCCCGGGGTAGCCTGCGACGCGTTTTCAAGCGAGAGTCGCCCCTTTTTAAAGCTCGTCTCTTCCTGCTGTTAACACCCTGTTCATTTCCCGCGCCGGTCCCGTCCCACCGCACCCTCATACCGTGCATTTCAGTTCGGGGGACCCGACAGCTGTGAAGGACGCCGGGTGTTGAAGGACGGGACTCCGAAGGACGTTTCGCAACGCCGGTCTGCTCGACCCAGAGACGGCACCAGAAAGGGCGGGGTGACCGGGGTACGATCCGTTATCCTGACCGTCGCCTCCTTCCCCAGCGCCAACCCAGAGGTCAGAGGCAGTTCAAGGGTATTGGGCAGGGGTGGAGGGTGGAGGGAGGTTGTTTGCATTCCTCGGCTGCTCCTGCAGCCCCTTAACCGGTCAGACAGGTGTCTTCGGCGCGTCCTGGAGGTATGTAGCCTCCACGTGTCCTCCTCGTGAAGGGCAACAGGTCAGCTCAAAGCAGGGGGGGGGGGGGGGGGGGGGGGGGGGGGGGGGGGGGGCATCATGAGGGGAAGGGTGAGGGTGTGCGGAAATGAATGCGCACACTCCTCCACCAGGAATAGCCTTCACCCCCCCCCCCCCCCCCCCCCCCCCCCCCCCCCCCCCCCCCCCAGTTTTGAGATCAGGTTCTTCATATTATTTTTAGCGTTTCTTTCAAGTCGTTGAAAGCGAAACCTCAAATATGTTTGAAATGGGATTCGAGAGACTGACTTTGATTTGCTAAGGAGGTTTGATGCTGGATTCTCATTAGCTGGAATTTTATTAGCTGTACACACACACACCACACGCACGCACAACACACACACACACACACACACACACACACCCTCCCTGATGTCTTGGTGCCAGCTGACCAAATTTGACTTTCAAGCAGCTTATCAGATAAGGAGGAGTAATAAAATTATATATATATATATATGGCACGCTAATCTAAATTAGCAGTAAGTGTATTTCTGGATATTCGTGGCACTGAGCTTGGTGACACAGAGGTGGGCTGGTGGTGTGTGTGTGTGTGTGTGTGTGTGTGTGTGTGTGGTGTGTGTGTGTGTGTGTGTGTGTGTGAAGAGGGGAGCGGGGGGGGGGGGGGGTAACAGCAGAACAAAGCAATGCAATACCTTGTTGGACTGTCACATACAGTCTCCCAGGCCTCCCTCATAAATCAATTCTATCCGGCCGAAGGGGAGCTGGGAAGAGGGGGAGGGGGAGGGGGGGGGGGGGGGGGTAACAGAAGAGTGCCAACACTAAATCCAATTATAAAACGGGCTGGCACCACTCAGCCTGATGACAGCGTCTACCTTCGTACCCCCCACCCCCCCCCGCCTCCCCCGGAGGGGTGACAGCGGTGCCAGGGGGCTGCCAACGTCGGCGGGGAGGAAGACAATCGGAGGAGGAAGGTGCCCCACGGGGTCGGGGGGGGGGGGGGGGGGGGGGGGCATGTGCACGTTTGTTACAATCCAACAGGGGTTAGTTGACTTCCTAGATATGTGTGTGTGTGTGTGTGTGTGTGTGTGTGTGTGTGTGCGTGTGTGTGTGTGTGCGTGTGTGTGTGTGTGTGTGTGTGTGTGTGTGTGCGTGTGTGTGGGTGTGTGTGTGTGTGTGTGTGTGTGTGCGTGTGTGTGTGTGTGTGCGTGTGTGTGTGTGTGTGTGTGCGCGTGTGTGTGTGTGTGTGTGTGTGTGCGGCACGCCGCCAGAGGCACATATCTGTGCGGAGCCCGATCCAGGCGCCAGCTGAATCCCCCCTTTTTTTTTTTCTACTTCGGCCCGCTACTGCAACTGCGCCGGGGGAAAAACTGGACTGCACCCCGGCACCTGTCTCCCACACCCCCACAACGTTTATAAAAAAAAAAAATACAAATAAAAAAAAAACAAAAAAAACTCACACAACAGCGGCGGACGCATGCGGCACGACAAAGAGACGTACGTTTTAAGCCGCGCAGCACCTGTCGAGGATTTTTTTTTTTTTTTTTTTTTTTTTTTAACCAACGAATGACACACCTCTGACACCCTGAAGAGTCGTGACCTTTACTCCGCCCCCACCTACCCCTCACCCCCCACCTAAAAAAAAACAAAAAAAACTCTGAGCTCCAACTGGATTCATAACAAGCAGAATCGGCGGTTCAATAAAAAAGGTTCAGCTGAGCCTTTCTATGGCCCTGAAGGTTCGCATAAAAAAGTTAATATTGGATGAGTAAAAAGTCCACACGGCGTCCCTGTTAAAAGAGAGACTCAGGATCCGCTGCGTTTTATGAACGAGCGTCTCTCTCTCTCTACCAAGGTTACAGCAATCAGTCGCGCATCTGAAGGAGCCGGCGGGCGGACGGAGGGAGGGTGTGGGGGGGGGGGAGGCGCCCGGCGAGGCCGCCGACCGACATGCTCGGCGGGTCGTCGTGAAGCCCGGCTCTTTAAATACTTTACGTTTTCGCGGGTGGAAGTCGGGTTTCAGCCGGGCGCTTAAAAAAAAACAAAACAAAAAAAAAACAGCCTGAGTGATGCGGGCAAGCTTAAAAACCGCGGGGGAGAGGGAGGGGGGGAGGGAGGGGTGGGATGGGAGGTCGTCCAAACAGGCAATTTACCAATCGGCCACGAGAGCGTTAAAAAAAAAAAAGGTCAAAAAATACCGGCGACTGCAAACGCGTCTCGTTACGCATCGACCTAGTTTCACACCTGACGAGATGGTGGATCTCTCCCAAAGCCTCGCGGCGGCTGTTTTTCTGGGTCATATCGACGAGAGGGATTCACGAAGGCTTTTCAAATGACTCACTGACTCACTTCAAACGTGTGCCGTCACACACGCGCACACACACACACACACACACACACACACACACACACACACACACACACACACCGTTACCTTTCGCAGCATCCGTTTCCATCAGAAGCCGACCTCGACCCGAAGTTCGACAACGGTGCTGATGTCAAGTCAGATAAATGAGATTGTATCCCGTTAACGTCCTTTTTTTTTTATATATATATATATCCGTTCGGATCATCAAAGGACTTTTGGATTTTTAATAAAAAAAAACAAATAATAATTAAAAAAAAAAAACACATAAGTGGGTCTATTAAGGAGAAGTGAACTTTCCTTGAACCGACTTTTTTTTTTTTTTTTAACTACGGAGGATGTCTTGGAAACAAGCGGGTCTTTGTTCGGAGAGCGTTTGGTGCCCGACGGCACCGGGCCCGGGCCCCGGCTCCGGCTTTTACTGTACATCAGATATTCTCAAATAAAATTTTAAAAAAAAAACACCACTGCCGTGCGGCGACAGGACGCGAGCGCCTCCCACTTTAAGGCCATTTATTCATTACCAAAAAAAAAAAAAAAAAATATGACAAAAGAAGTGGGACGAGCCTTGGAGGGAACCCTGCCGGGGCCGCGACTGATTTGGAAACAAGGTTCTCTAAAATAAGTGCGGGCTAAATGTAAAAACGAGGGACGGCGCGAGATGACGGACGTTCGCCCGACATAGACGGGTTTTTTTTTTTTGTTTTTTTCGGTCTCTCGGTGGGCCGACGCGGTAACCTTTAAGGAGGTGGATCTCAGAATAGAAAGCCCCGCGGATCGACCGCGAACGAAGTGGAAAATGGCGCCGACCCAATTAGCGCCGACTCTCGGCAGAACGTTGTTTGTGGCCCGCGACGGTTTCGCTTTCAGTCCAGGCAGATGGTCCCCCGTCCCCACCTACCCCTCCCTCCCCCCCCCCCCCCCCCCCCCCGCCGCCCCCCGCGGTTGTTGTTGTTGCGATCTTCCCCGAGTTTCGCCTCGAGGCGTTAAGGCTCAAACTTCGGCCTCCGTGGGGAGCGGCTATGGGAAAAAAAAAAAAAAAAAAAAAATCAAAAATAAATACATCCTCAGGCAAAGTCGCCGCGTCGCTCGTCATCCGTCCCTCCTTTACCTTTTCTTCTTCCTTCCGTCTTTTCTTTCAGCGAGTCGTCTGCCTCGCTCCAAAAAAAAAAATTAAAATGATGAAAGATGATCAATCTCAAGAGCCTTTAATCTCTCTGAACGTTTTCCTTCGGGTTTACGTTTGAAATTTGAACCTGACCCTTTTTTATTTATTTTTTTTGGGGGGTAATCGCAGCTCTGCGTTTCTCAACAGGATGCGAGCGATGATTACTTCGCCATTGAACCACTTTATTGTTGTTTTATTTGTTTTTGGTTCCCTCTTCGCGTCGTCGCGTCCGTACGATCTCGCCGGACTACAGCGCCGCTCGTTATACACCTTCCGGCCGTAAAACCGTCGCCGACTCTCAAATCGTTTACGCCGTAGAACCGGCAGCCCCGCGGTGATTCTGTCGAGCGCCGCCGAAGCCCGGTTTCTATTCTGAAGGTGCCGTTATGAAACGCCGAGGGGGGAGTCGGCGTGTTGCGCATAGCTCGCTGTGTGCGGGCCAACTCTTTAATCAGTCGCTGTAATTTGCCGGGATGGACTTTGAACCACGGACGTATTTGTCTCCGCTTTTCATCCGTGGCTAAACAACCGATGGAGGGGAGGGGGAGGGGAGGAAGGGGAGGGGAGGGGGGAGGAGGCCGGTGGCCCTCGGCCCGTGCACGGCTCCCGTCGCCGGGCCCCCGGCAAGCAGCCGAGTAACGGACAGTGAGCGACGGAAAAGAGAAGCTTTTTTGGCTCTGGGGAGAAGTGGGACGACGAGGGGGGGGGAAGGCGCGAGGAAGGGGGGTGGGAGGGGGGGAGGGAGGGAGGGGAGGGGGGGGAGGGCACCGAAAAGAAGGAAGAAGGGAGAGCAGGAGGACATGATGGTCCACAAGTCCCCCGGTGGCAGATTGAGCTCTCCTCTGAATACTAAGACCAACACTGCTACAGAGACGCAAACTACAAAAGCCCTTACTCCCTTTGAGCCCCCCCCCCCCCCCCCCCCGCCCGGCGCCCACCCTCCCCACCCTCCGTGCGATATATAGATATATATAATATATATACGGGGGGGCAGGCGGGGGGGGGGGGGGGGAGCTTTCAAGCACTTGTGAAAGAGTAGGTGTAATTGGAGGCCGAGGCGATGCAAGGATGGGGGAGGCGGCGGAGCCGGGGGGGGGGGGGGGGGAGCGAAGAGGAGAAGACGAGAGGCGAGAGGAGGGGCGCTTGATTTAAGAGGCCATTGTTTTTAACAAGTACATTCGGGCCTCCCCCTCCTTTCTCCTCGCGGCCTCCCCTTCAGATGCCCACACTCCGCCGAGTCAAAAGGCGGCGTTTAGCCCTCTGAGCGGAGTGGAGGCCGGGCTTGTTTTGACACTTTGTCCTCCTTGGCTTCTGTGAAAAGGGGCCCCGGCTTCTATGGGCCACTCGAGTTCATTAGGAAGTGCAGCGGCTTTCAGTCGCGTCCCCCCCCCTGTCCCCCCGTCCCGCTGTCCCCCCCCGTCCCCCCGTCCCCCCCCGCTCCATCTACCAGGCCCCTCGACAGGGGCCTCCGAGAAGCCCTTCACTGCTTGTTTAATAAGAAGCCCTTCACTGCTTGTTTAATAAAGACCCTCGCCACCTCCGCGAGGCTTACCCACCTCCACGTCTACCTCATCACAGCCCCCCCCCCCCACCCCCGGCAGCGTGCGGGTGGGGGGAGGGAGGGGCAGGAGGGTGGGTGTCCACCGACGGGAAAACAGCGAAGAACAAAGAGCGGAGGCGGAGGATGCGGCGAATAAGACGACATTACGGGCCGAGAAGGAAGAAAGATATTTTTTTTATTTTTTTTTTTTTTACCCTCCTCAGTGGAAGTATGAATTACGCCGGTACCCGTCCTCCACCTGAGTGTGTCTGTGTGTATCTGTGTGTGTGTGTGTGTGTGTGTGTGTGTGTGTGTGTGTGTGTGTGTGCGTCCGGAGTCATGTTTCAGCTCTCACACTTTTGGGTGACATCACTGCGTCAGTATCGAGGGGGGACAAAAGTGAGACGTGTCACTCTAGAAGGGCACCGGCACCGTGAGATCATACGAGCCCCCCGGGAAGTCTCAGCTGCTTCTGGGTGGGTGGGTGGGTGTGTGTGTGTGTGTGTGTGTGTGTGTGTGTGTGTGTGTGTGTGTGTGTGTGTGTGTGTAGGTATTTACTGTGAGAAAGTATAAGTGGGATGATTACACACCTCTTTCCTGCTGGATAGTTAGTTACATATGGTATTTTTGTTTTAAGTGTATACAGTTTCAGTCTGTGTTGTGATCACGAACTCGACACTGCTATGGAAACGGATTATTATTATTATAATTATAATTATGATGTACGCTTCAGGTTTGATGCAATTTGAATTCAATTGTTGTCCAAAAAAAAATGTTTTGGGGGGGTCAGCTCATGTTTAAAACTCAAAAAAAGGTGGTTTCGTTATCCTCTTTGCGCTCCATCCGTCAACATCCAGTCGATGACAACAGAATATTTAGAAATGAGCATTCGTGATTATTTTGTTCCCCGGTTTGCAATAAAAAAAAATCACAAGAGGAATGACTGAATGAATGAATGAATGAATGAATGACTGTTCAACATCGTTGTTGCATGCTATATTGTTTGTGTATTTTAGTGACGGACCGTATTTCCTCTAGTTCTCAAACGAAACCGAAAAAGAATCGGCGATTTTTGAGAAATCAATTGATAGCTGAACAAATATCCATAAATAAATAAACAAACAAACAAACAACTGCTTACTTTACTATTTTATCTGCGCATTATTTTTCAATTAAATCCAAACCAAAAAAAAAACTCCCTTTATTGAAGTTACTGTCACTTTAAAGTTTTGTGTGTGTGTGTGTGTGTGTGTGTGTGTGTGTGTGTGTGTGTGTGTGTGTGTGTGTGTGTGATATGTCTTTGGATGCAGATTTATTTCCATAGGTGCTGCAAGCGTGCCGTCTTCTGGTTTCAAGAGCTCAAAGGGACATCAGATATGTTAACAGGTGCTTCCCCGCAGTTGTAGTCGAGTCCCTGGGAGGTGTGTGTGTGTGGGGGGAGGGGGGGGGGGGGCTGGTCGACCATGTGCTCGTACTGTACGGCCGTGTGACGGGATAAAAAAAAAAAAAAAAAAAAAGTCCTCCACGTCCTGTCAGCTGTTTCTAACGGAGCCGTACGACACGCGAACATCAGCTGGACATCGCGTCGACCGGCGATCGGATTTATTTGCAAAGATTCAGATTCAGAAGTGATTTTGTGTTGTTGTTTTTTTTAAACTGGAGTTTGTTTAAAAGCAACAAAGCTGATTTACTCGCTGCTACAATGCACATTTCTTAATGCGGTGTGTGTTGGAGAGACAGTGTGCCGAGTTGAGTGTGTGTGTGTGTGTGTGTGTGTGTGTGTGTGTGTGCGTGTGATGTCTCCTCCAAATCATATCACACTCTAATCTTATCTGAAGCTCACGATGGAAGCTGCGAGTGTGTGTGTGTGTGTGGTGTGTGTGTGTGTGTGTGTGTGTAATTGTGTGTGTGTGTGTGTGTGCTGTCTCCTCCAAATCATATCACACTCTTATCTTATCTGAAGCTCGCGATGGGAGCTGCGAGTGTGTGTGTGTGTGTGTGTGTGTGCGTGTGTGTGTGTGTGTGTGTGTGTGTGTGTGTGTGTGTGTGTTCCTAAAGAACCGTGCCCGAACAGGCTGTCGGTGCATGCAGGCACGTCGAGGGAGGTGAAGCGCCTTTAATCGGGCACCTGCGAGACAGCTGCGGGCCCCCTATATCTGTAGGACCACCCCCCCCCCCCACCCCCTCCACCCCTCAGGGACAGTGTTGAGACGGTGACCGTAAGAGTTGAAGATGAAGCAGGAGAAGGAACGGAGATATGATCAGGAAAGTAGAAAAAAAAAAAAGAAGTGAAACTATCCCACGGGAGAATATAGGAAAAAAATTAAACCAAAATATATGAAGAAGATGAAGCAGAAGGACGGAAATGATAATTGAAAGCCGTATTTTGAGCATCCAAAACCCACCAAGTGTGCGGCTTTCTTTAATAAAAGTAGACAGTAAAGTTCTGGATGTGGAAGAGTTGGATTGTTTGAGGGTTTTTATTTTCAAAGTTCAACGACAGCTCGTGTTCAGAGATGCTCTTTATAAATATCTCGTTGTTTTTTTGTTTGTTTTTTTCATTCTCAGCAGGGGGGGGGGGGTCATTTCTATCTGAAACCTTTATAGCGTGATGAAATTTGAACTCCGCCGGTGTCAAATAATACTTTCAAGTGCGGGCCGACGACACCGTGAAAGGGTTTAAACTCCAGAGTTCAGGTTTAACTCCTTAAAAGTGTTTAAAAGATCAAATCCACAAAAAAAAAATTTAAAAAACAAAAAGGTGCTTAGCGGCGCGTTTGATGGTCTCCCGCGGACACTCGTTTGGAGGACATTTGACCTCGACTTTATTCCAAAGACCAGAATTCGCCGAGGAGTGAATTAACGATGCTGCAGGAGGGTTACGGCACCGTTTCGATCCTTTCAGGATTACAAATAAGTGCGTGATACGCGACTGAAGCGTTTCATGCCGCTGCTCCTTTTAAAAAGGAGGAGGACGCTGAAGAGGCGAGCGCTGCTGGGCTGAAACGTACGAACGAGCAAACGAGCGATGGCGAGGGAATAAACGACGTCGCGCTCTGGCTACGCAGACAGTAGTACAAAAAAAAAACACAATGAAAAAAGGATGATTTCCGTGTTGGTTTTGATCTTTTTATGGGATTTGCTCACAAGAAAAATAGAGTGGAGCGTCGTCAACTTTTCAACTTTTCCCAAGTTTTCTTTTTTTTTTGTTTTTTTAACCGAGTTCACCAAATGTTGACAAATCAAAAAAAAAAAAAAAAATCAGAGGAGTTTTTCTCTGCTGTTAATCCATCATCATCATCATCATCATCCAACGGAGAGAAATTAATGATTTAACTGCCGTGTATTCAAAAATAAAGCTTTTCAACTGGACATTCATTTCCAAGATTGATTGGACACCGTACCCCCCCACCCCCACCGCCCGCACCCGACCGACAAGGGGACAACTGTCCTGCCCTCGAAAGAAGAAGAAGAAAAAAAAAAAAACTGCTCGGATGTTTCTGTTGCCCCGACAGAAATAAGTCATCTCCAAACCACACAGCATGTTAACCCATTAGACACGCTGAAAATACCCCCCCCCCTCACCCCTTCAGTAAAGACTGAATCCATACAGACACTGGCATGAGACAAATGTCTTCATTTTTGTGTGTGTGTGTGTGTGTGTGCGTGCGCGTGTCTCGGTTACCGAGACGATGCAGCAGAAAGAAGAGGCTTATTTTTTTTCGCGCGTGGCTGATGAACCAAATTCTGGGATGGAAGGAGGTCTTCCGTCGCAGCGATGCCACGATCAGTGGGCGCTAATGCCTTCGACCAAAATTCGGCAGAAATTTCATTAATTTCCCCGCAGATGGCCCCCCGCCCCCCCATCCAAAAGTCCCAGTAGAGAGAGGAGTGAAGAATTAAGTTACTATAGATCTGTACGTGTGTGGGTGTCCTTCAAAATGTCTTTGTGTCCCTGCCCGCCCTCCCCCACCGCCACCAACACCACCACCACCACCATCCACCACCCGACTCCCCCAGCTCAGACAGCGAGTCTGCAGCCCTGCTTATCTTTCTGTCCTCTACAGCAGACCCCCGCTGAGACGGAGAAGCAGAGTTTATTACAGTCTCCAATAATCTGCTACCCCCCCCCCCTCCCCCTGAGGAACTCAGATTCCTACGACATGGCCTAAAAAAAAAACGTTCGATACCAAACCTCTCCGGCGAGGTGGCCTGAATTTTATGTCGCAAAAAAAACGTGTCGGACCGTTTAACAACCGGCGTTACGCGAGTTTTCACATTCTCAGAAACCTTAATGTGTCTTTTTAATTTGTATGTTTGTTTGCTTTTTTGCTCAAAACACTCAAACAAGAACTGAAACCAACCATTTGAACGCTGGTAAACAAGCTCGCTTTAGAAAAGGGGGAGGGGGAGTCGGGGGCGGGGGCGGGGGGGGGGTCTCCTTCGCAGATCGAGGAGCTAAACTGCACTTTGGGTTTCCTCAAACATTGTTGACATTTTGGCACCGACTTCTCCCAGTGGATCACTTTTGTCGTCACGCTGGGGACCGCAGCTCTCTCTCTCTCTCTCTCTCGCCGTCTGTCTGTCTCCGTCTGTCCGTCTCTGTCTCCGTCGTCTCTGTCTCTCTCTGCTGAGGGCGGCCGGTGGTTGACTTTTTGTTTGTTTGCTTGCTTTGCGAGCTCTCGAAGCTGACATCTGTGACATATATTAGTGCAGTGAGAATAATTGAAAAGGGCCCCGGGGCTGTGGCATCATGTTCTGAAATCAGAAACGACCCCGAAGTCGAAAAAAAGCCTGCCCCCGCCCCCGCCCCCGCCCCACCCACCGGGGGAGGGGGGTGGAGAGTCAGGTGATTTATAGGGAAGGTAGGGGGGAACACGAGGAGAGGAGCATGGTGGTGGTGGGTGGGTGTGTGTGGGGTGGGGTGGGGGGTCTGAGGTCTGACTGTCATCTATATGAGAATGGGTGGGGTGGAGGGGGGGGGGGGGATCAAGTAATCATAGGTTCCCCTCCACCCGCTACCTTGGAGGTGCAATTCCATCCCCTCAGCAGAGACACACAAAGCACAGTGGGGGTATCATGTGGCCCTTTCTGCCTGCAAACCCCCCCCCCCCCCCCGCTCGGTGGAGGCAAAAAGCCTGGCCGACACCAACCTAACCAGCTAAACCAGACGAGGGCGGGCGCGCGCACACACACACACACACACACACACACACACACACAGGCCACCAAACAAAACAAAAAAGTGGAAGGTGAACGTGCATTAAATGCCAACAACAATCAACTGTTGCCAAGAGTAAAGACAAAGACGTCTTCGCTTCGTCAACCCAAACCGCAGTCACATCCTCCAAATCCCCCCACCCACCCACCCCTCTCCTCCCCCCCCCCCACTTCGTCGCCTACGCGAGTGGAATCGGCACCAAGAAAAACCACCGCGGCGCGCCGTAAATCTGCCCGTGGACCGACGTCTTTCGGGGAAATATCAACATTGCGACGCCGCGAACACCGACGCAGTTACTCTTCGGGACGCTTCATCAGCTGCGGTGTCGGGGACGCCGTTTTTGCGAGACGAAAGAGTCATGAATTTTACATTCTTAACGCTTGCTGACTAAGCAAAAAAAAAAAAAAACAACAACCTTGAAAAGTGAGAGCGTACGTTGGTCCAGGTATTGAAGAGGGGTGATGTCAGGGGACCAATCAGCCCAACGAGGGAGGGGGGGGGGGGGGGGGGGGAAGAGGGGGTGGAGGGCCGGGGGTGGGTGTGAGGGGGGGGGAGGAGTGAAGGGCAGCAGAGAGCAAACATGAGGCCGTAACGCCACACCTTCGCCTTGAAAAAACCCACTTTCTCCCCGATTGTCCGTGTTGACATTAACTCCCGCCGTCCCGCGGTTTTCACACCTCCCTTTTATTCACCGACCACTCGTGCCGAGATCACACGGCGAAGGCCAAAAACACCAGACGGAAAGAACAGCCGAGTCGCACGCAGGGTTTGAGACGCGTCTATTTCAACGCCGACATGAAAATCGCCGATTTAGCAGGAAATACCAAAAGTACTTCGTCGACGGCGGATTTTTGTTCCACCGTGAATTATGTTTCACATCACGTCAAAGACGCTCTTGTGATTCTTCTGAGGTCGAAACCGTCTCTTAAACTAATTTAAGTCATTTATCAAGCAAAAAAAAACAAAAAACGCTTTCTGGTTTGAGACTTTTTGGTTGGACAAAAGCTGTTTGAAGAGATATCCTCGAGTCATGTGAAACTACAAAAGGACCTTTTTAGGACGGAGATGTCGCATTTTTTCAGCCCACATCTTTTTTTTCTTTAACTGTGATCGCTCCTTTTTTTTATTATTTTCTGGATCATTTATCGTTTTATTGTTTGTACTATGTATTATTTCATTTGTTTGGCAGCGGCAGCGAGGAGGATCTTTACGGACGGTTCGGCAACGAAAGCCGTCTGACGTGCGGGCGAACGACGCTGAAGGTTCTGACGGGAAGAAGCGGCGAGTCGGATCGATAGCCGATTGAGGGTGGTGGTGGTGGGGGGGGGGGGGGGGGGCGTCCCAGAGCGCATCATTAAAAGCGTACAACACGCTCTCCAACACGCCATTAGTCCGAGCACTACTACCAGCTACCGCAACCCCACCAGACGTAGCTGAGGAAGCATCTTGACCTCTCACACACACACACACGCGCACACACACACACACACGCGCACACGCACACGCACACAGTCACTTTAATAAATTATAGCCTGAGGCCATCTCCTGTCAGACGGGACAGGCAGCTTGGCCTTCATCTTAGAAATAACAGCCTTCACTAATTTTATTCATCTCCCCATGAACCCATGATGTTTATCTTCAAACACGACAGTTCAAGAAAATAAAAATAAAAACCTGACATGTCAGGGTCGGATTGATGCACGTCTCCGCCAATATTTGCGGCCCGTACGATAAACATTTAACGCCTCCACCGCCTGGAATTTATTTTTATTTTTTTTGAGGAGGGAGAGAGGGGAGAGGGGGGGGGGGGGGCTTTTGCACATTTTATTTCGCCGATCATTTGGCGACAGATATATTTATCGTTGTCTGTTTTTTTTGTTTTTTGTTTTTTTTAATTTCATGTACGCTGGAGTTTCCCAACCGCCGGATAGCTGTGGTTATGAGAGCCCGTCTTTGGGAGCCACCGGTCCTAAAATAATCTTTTCATTATTGAAAAATCTGACTGTCAGTGTCACATGACGCTATTTCAAAAGCTTCTTTTCCACCGCGGCAGAACTAAAAGCTCTGACGAAAGAAGTCTTCGAGATGGAATTTCTTGGCAGGAAAACAATCAGATTTAAAGATCTGGAATTGGAAATTGGAATTAAACTATCAGCCCCCCCCCCCTCCCGCCCCCACCCCGCCCACCTCCACCCCCCCATCAAAGTACGTGGTACTTTGTGCGTGTCGCCAAACGGCATCAGCAGCCGCTCAAACGCGACAGACAAAGACGTGTTTTAAGACATGATACGGGGCCCGGCAGACCTAATTGCTTTATGACAGAACAAGTCCATAATCAGACGAGCGCGCCCCACCCCCCCACCCCCCCTCGCCCTCCACCACCCCACCCACCCACCACCAGATAAAGAGGGAAGGCTCCGGTAGCCACAACTAAAAAAAAAAAATAAAAAAAAAAAAAAGGATGAAAGGATGAAAGGTCCAACTATAAATAGGATGCGGATCATCCAAGGGTGGCTTTTGTTTTCAACCGAGATATCGACTCCATTATCTGGTTGACATTTGTGGAGACGGTCTTCCGGTGACATTTGGGACTTGTTCACAATAAAAATTTTAAAAAAAACTAACCTCCCTTTGAGGTCCAACCGGCCAATTACAGATGTAATTTCTGCTTATCCTGTCAGGTAAAATCGTTTCATGACATGTCAAGAGAGCACGCCAGCCAATGTGTGCGTGTGCGCGCGCGTGTGTGTGTGTGTGTGTGTGTGTGTGTGTGTGTGTGTGCGAGCACGCCAGCCAATGTGTGTGTGCGTGCGTGTGTTTAGAAATAGCTCCAGTAGGGTCCTTTGCATTCCAGCGGCTGTTCTAACATGTTGTAAATACAAGGTGTTAAAGAAACATAAGGAAGGGGGGGGGTGGTGGTGGAAATCGTAAGTGCTGCTGCTGGAGAAGGAGGTGTGTGTGTGTGTGTGTGTGTGTGTGTGTGTGTGTCTGTGTGTGTGTGTGTGGAGGGGGGGGGGGGGGAGGCGGTGCAGCACAGGATGCAAGTTTATCAGAGATAAACAAGCCAGTTCACCTGCAATCATCAGAGCCCTGAGCGGTGTGGCTTGATTTTCTTCCCTCTCTGTGTGAAACTGAGCTGCAAACACACCAACAGGACCGTCCTCGTCCCGGGATCACTCACAGAGTGGGGGGGGGGGGGGGAAGTAGTTCAGTGCAAAACTTTCTACCAGCTTATAAACCCTGCAGAATCTCATTACCAAAACAAAAATCTCAGTTAAGATCTGATTATTTGTTATTTCCCACATCAGCAACCTGGCAAATGGCAGGCATCTGACAGCACATCGGGCATGTGCATGCATCCACACACACACACACACCCCCCCTCTCCATATACTGTAGTATCTTGCATACAGCCGAACCTTAATGTAACACCACACAACAACAACAATCACTCATAAAATCTTCCATAAACATATCAAATCACACATTTCAATGCCAACATGCTTCCAGCTGCACGTACAGCTGGCATACCGGGTAAGTAGGGTCCACGGTGCAAACACTCCATCACGATCAGTATAAAAAAAAAATAAAAAAAAGTGAAAATCTAAAATTAAAATCAACATGTTCACAAGTGAAATCAATCAAACACAACTAGGCTGCCTTCAGACCCGAGAGCTCGGACCATCGGCTCCAACGCATGTCGGTGTAAGGCAAGACATTTTTTTTTTTTTCTAAAGTACACATTTTTCCACCACAGTTTCTATTTTAACCACCTAAATGGCGAATAATGGGGGAAACTTAGCTGTTCTCTGAATGTGAAAGAGAAACAAATTCACAGTGCTGATAAAAGAAAAAAAAAAAAATTTAAAAATTTAAAAAAAAAAAAAAAAAATTAAAAAATCTACAACCAAACAGCAGCGGTGCAGAAAAAAAAAAAAAAAAAAAAAAAAAAGGTCCGTCCACCTTTTCCAAAACACGCTCACATGCAGTTTCCAAGTCCAATTCGCTGCGTTGTTAAACGGACATTTTCTTACCTGGACTCTGGCTGAGAAGCAAAGTTATTAGGGCGCCCCACAGCACCGCGGCCAGCTGCATCTTGTACCCCGCTTTCTCTCTCTCTTCTCCGGGCTTCCCTCTCCCCTTTTCCCCCCTTCTTCTTCTTCTTCTTCTTCTTCTTCTGGTTCTCCTTCTTCTTCTCTACACAATTAAATATCAACGGGCTTCTTTCTTCTTCTTCTTCTTCTTCTTTTTTTTTGTTTTTGTTTACAAGAAGACGCTCCGGCTTTTCACCCTTGCCTCCATACCATGACTGACTTTTTGTCCTCTTTTTCTCTCCGCGACTTCTCCTCCGCCTCCTCCTCCTCCTCCTCCTCTTGTGTGCGATAACGCGACAAAACCCGGATTAAAAAGTTAACTCGCAGGGGGACAGCTCCGCTTCGGTCTCCAACATGTTGTGCTGTAGTTCTCGACGCTGTAGATACCAAAAGGAGCTGTGGATCGTACCAAACGCGAGCTACGGGGGTGCCGGCTGTGTCTACCGCGGGTATTTGTAAGTTATCGCGGGCGTGCTGCAGCCGCAACGACACACCGCTGTCGTTACAAAAAGTCATAAAACGCCAAATAAAACATCAAGTCTCCCCAATGTGTTGTTTTTCTGGGTTTTATTTTTCCTCGCCGACCTCCCCGTTCCCCCATCCCGCCAGAAATCGCCTCGTCCAAAATAATCTCTGGTTGTGTCATTTGCTTTTTTTTTTTTTTTTTTTTTTTTTTTTTTTTTTTTAAAGTACGTCTTTTTAAAAGGCGGCCGGTCCGGAAAAGGTTTAAATCAGACAGCTTCTGCAGGCACGAGGAAAGAGTTTGTGCCTCTCAAGCACAACGTGGAGAAACTTCTTCTGTTTCTGCCTTCTTTTCTTTTTCTTACACAACGTGGGTTAAAGAGGAGGAGATGACGAGGATGGGGGGGGGGGGGGTGTGGGGGGGTGGAGGGTGGGGGGGGCACTTCTCTGTTGTCACTTAAGTCAATGGAGGCAAATGACAGAGCAGTGGGTTTTTTTACAGTAGGGTGTAATGATCATGAGATGAGGTCATTTCACAGTCGTTATTCAGGACCACAGACTTACAAAAAAGTTGCTATTGCAATTTAATTAATTCCTAAAAGGCCACTGGGGATGTATGTTTTCCTTTCTCTTGAATGACACTTTTTTATGTAATAAAGATGACAGTTACACCACAAGTTTATGCAGTTGAGTCCAATCCTGTTGCACTGAAAGTTGTTCCATCAGGATTTATTCAGATCCTGCACCGAAGAGAAAGTAAGTAAAAGTAGGCCGGCATAAAGTACGAGAAACAAATTACACTTCAAGTATTAATGTGAAAGAATTAATTTCATCCCAGTGACTGATATATTATTTTAACATTATATAACATCATTAGATTATTAATACTGAAGCATGTTCATCTCATTTCATTTCATGGCACTGGACACTTTTTTTCCATTTATCCCAAACTGTATTTATTCATTTTTATTTTATTCATTTTTTTTTTGTGTGTATATAGTCTGTGTGTGTGTATTTACTCTAAAATAATTATATTTGTATCTATCTTATTTCTTATATCTTATACGTATTTGTAATTTCTTTCATATTGTGTGCACTTTTTGGTTTTCTTTGCCGCCGTGACGACCGAATTTCCCCACTGTGGGATTAATAAAGTCTAAATCTAAATCAGTGTAAACAGCATGTTACTGTTGTAGCTGCTTCTGGTGGAGCTATAGTTTGAACTACTTTCTATAGTGTACTATACTTTATATATGAATCTGTTTTCAGTTTTGGGACTTTTTCTTCTAATCTTTGATTTTATTTTTTCTTCCATTTATTGAAACAAAACCATGAGGGAAAAAAAAAAACATCTCTATTTGATGAGGTGTTAACAACTCATAGACTATCTGAAATGTAACCCTGACAAAACAAAACACTGCTGTAGTACATGTAGCTCAGCATTGTATGGTGCTCGAGTTATACTGAGTTACTTTCGACCACAGAACAACAATAGAGCCAAAATAAAAATCTCTTTACAGTCAATATTAAAGACTGAAGATGCACACCAGGGAACTATTATATAAACGCCCGATAATCTTAATATCAGAGATCACAAACATATTTCACAGGCTCCTTTATGGATACTTTAAAAAAAAAAAGCACCACAACAGATGCAGTACACTTTCAATTAAAAGTATTGCACTGAGTTAGATTAATCAAGTACATACAATGAGGTCAAAGGTCAAACAAGTTTTGGGGATATCTTTATTCAGACGGACGGACGGACGGACGGACGGACGGACGGACAGACAGACAGACAGACAGACAGACAGACAGACAGACAGACAGACAGACAGATAGATAGAATGATAGATAGATAGATGGATGGATGGATGGATGGATGGATGGATGGATGGATGGATAGATAGATAGATAGATAGATAGATAGATAGATAGATAGATAGATAGATAGATAGATAGATAGATAGATAGATAGATAGATAGATAGATAGATAGAGACAATAAAAGGCTCCATTAAATACACATGTACTGAATTGTATCCAGATTATATCAAGATCTGAACAAAATGTCGTGTTGAAAATATTGATCTGGGAAATAAAAAATATCTCCAAGTTTCAGAGCATCCCTGATTGGTACTCAGCTCTCCACCGTCCACAGTGACTCACTTCTGTTTTTGTAATCACAGCGTGAAAAAGAAAATACAGCTCACACAGAATCTGACATTTTCATTTGTGATCTCGCCCACCCGGGTTACAGCCGTCCCAAATCACAGATTTGTGACAGTTTGTGACTCGACACCTATCGCGAGAGGTGTGTCAGCTCGAACCCGACATTCATTATGTTTCGGCACTTCTTCAGAGAGCGCGCAGATGGGGGGGAAGGGAGGTGGGGTAGTGGGGGGGGGGGGGGGTAATAACTGTAACAGAGATGTTCAGAGCACAAAGTTTCATTTCATTTTGTATTTATTTATTCCGCTCATGGTGATGCACAAAATCCTCCAGAAAACATCAACAAAAATAAAGTGATTACAAAAGAAAATAAATAAATAAATCTAAACACAACTTTTCTTTTACACGTCAATGCAAACTTCTGACGGTCGAGTTAAAAAAATAAAAAAAAGCTGATGGTAGGCAAAAAAACAAAAAAAAACAACAACAATAAAAAAAAACTGCCAAAACTACTTGAGTAAAAAAAAAATTATAATAAAAAAAAACAAAAAAAACAAACAAACTGATTTCACAATCAATAATAATTCGGAGGCTGTTACCGGTGTACATTTTGAATCTATAAAAGAGTTATTGCGGTCTGCAACGCTAACATCCAATATTTGATGGTAAAAAAAAAATAAGTTGCAACGGTTTGCTGTGATATTTGTGTGACAAACAATGTCAAAACTATTACAGGACCGCGACAGTGGGCTGATAATAAAACATCAAAATCTCATTTTAAACACAGAGTCCTCGATCTACATATTCATGTGTCTCTTGTATCCCCGGAAAGGAGGCTTTGGACTCCACTTTTCTTAATTACCAGGCCGCTCCGGTTGGGACGCCACCGCCTCGCGTTTCTAAACAGGACATCATCATTCAGCGCACGCCTCCCCGCTTCTGTTCTCCTGTCGAGCGCCCATCACAGTATTACATTTCATCCCGATAAAAGTGGTCCGCGCCGTCACTTATTCCTGATTCGATACAGAGCATTTTAATGAACAATGTTTTCGGACGAAGTCGTCCCGAGAAAAGTCACACGGCTGTTTTCTGATTTATAATCTGTGTTTGTGGTAAAAAAAATAAAATATATATATATTTTTTTGGTGGCTTTAGATTCTTTTGTATGTACGATCCCATGAGAGGAATAATGTAAACGAGGCACAGGTACAGGACAATAACACATTATCCTCTTCTATTAGGAGAGTTTTAAGGTTGATTTATTCATTGTTAAGTCTCCTCGACATCATCTGGGACCTTAAATCCCGATTAGAATACTTTATGAATGGTAAAAATAAGGAAAGTTGTAATACTTAAAGTTGTAGTACTCCCAACAAACCGAGCCAGAAATCCAGATGTAGTTGTGGATTCAGACCTCAATCTGAACAGCCATATCAAGACAATTACAAAATCAGCCTACTATCAAACCTGAAGAATATATTAAGGATTAGAGGACTTATGTCTCAACAGGATTTGGAAAGACGTGTCCGTGCATTCATCTTCAGTAGACTCCACTATTGTAACGGTGTGTTCACAGGCCTCTGTAAAAAGTCAATCAGACAGCTGCAGCTGATTCAGGACGCTGCAGCTCGAGTCCTCACTGAGACCAAGAAAGTGCATCACATCACTCCAGTTCTGAAGCCTTTACACCGGCCTCCTGTCCAACAAAGAATCCACTTTAAAATCCTGCTGTTGGTTTATAAAGCACTGAATGGTTTAGGGCCAAAATACATTTGTGATCTGCTGCGACCTGATGAACCATCCCGACCCCTCAGGTCGTCTGGGACGAGTCTCCTTTCTGTCCCCGGAGTCAGAACTAAACATGGAGAAGCAGCGTTCAGCTTCTATGTTCCACATATCTGCAACAAGCTCCCAGAAAGCTGCAGGTCTGCTGAGACTCTCAGCTGCTTCAAATCAAGATTGAGGACTTTTCTGTTTGCTGCCTTTAATTGAACCAGATTTAAGGATGTTGATACATTTCCTGCATTTCTGCGTTTTATTACTGTATTTTATTTCTTAAACTGCACTGCAACTTTCATTCTATTTTTTTTTAATCTTGTTTAATGTTTTAAAGACTGTTTTTAATGTTTCGATTAATGTTATTAATTGTTTTTAAATTTGCTTTTCCTTTGCCTGATGTTTTGAAGCTTTTAATGGTTTTATGTGAAGCACTTTGAATTGCCTTGTTGTTGAAATGTGCTCTACAAATAAACTGGCCTTGCCTTAAGATTTACGCCTCCGTTGATTCTGCGCACGCAAGTTACCGACAGAGGAAGTGAAGCGTCAATATTACAGGTCCAAGTGTTTACTTAAATCACAATACCGGCAAGGTAAAATCTGCCAGTGGTTGTGGATCAAGTCCTCGATGTGTTTACAGCGCAGTCAAACAAAACAACCCGGCGCCTTTCATTTTTATTAATAGAGAAGACCCGAACCGGTATCTCAGCAACGGTAACAAAAAAACAACAACAACAAAAAAAAACGTGTAACTTTCACGCCTGGGCGGTGTCTAGGCGTGAAAGTTACACGTTCCGTATGCCTGAAACTTACTTCATAAATGTCACGTGACCAAGGCAACAGAGATAGTGAGACCATTTCCAAAAAGGACACTTGTTGGCATTATTAGGAGGCCGGAGGTGTTGCTTGGTGGCGTTAATCAGACTGGAGGTGACGGGGCTGTTCTTGAGTTTTTTTTTTTTTTTTTTTAGTTGTTTTGCTGTATTGGACGAGCGTGTCTATTTCACGTTTTGCCATGATACCGGGTTGCAACACCATCAGTGTATGGTCCAAACAGGCCATTACAAATAGACGCTGCTACACTGTAAAACCCGATTAAGCTAATTTAACTAAAAGAAAATAGTTGAAACAGATCGCCTCGAAAAAAATTTAAGTGAACCAACTCCATTTTTTAAGTTAAAGAAAAATTCTTGATTAAGTCCATTTCACTAGGCATTTTGAGCTCACAGTACCAAATAAAATCACGTTAGATAACTTAAACATATTTCTAAAGGTTGTGAAAGCAGTATTTCCACATTAAGTGCAGCCATTGGCGACGAGTAGAAACATTTTTGCTTTGAGATGCGCCGGGACGTCGCATAGAGCAGTCAGTTAAAAAGCATGCTGAAGTATTAATAAGATCATCGCGCTCGAGCGCCACGGCCCGTTTCTGTGACTGAGCGGGGAGCTGATCCAGGATCAGGACCTGCCAGGGCTGAACTCTGGCTGAGCAGGCTCCGGCTGCAGCGGGAGCAGCTTGCAGCCGTGAGGACCCCCCCTTTCAGCTCCCATCGCGTCTCTGGGTGAAGCGACGGAGACGTTTAATTATAACCTGTGATTAATGTTGCCCGCAGCGGGCCAGGATCCTGTCTCCACAGCACCGAGGGCTTTCGTTCAGGTCTCAGACTCGTCTCACGCACTTCTGAGAGCGGCTTTGTGTGGTTCAACAAGCCGACCGAAGAACCTCATCATTTAAAGTGTCAAAAAGTCACACCGCTGACTTTTATACTCTCCGTCTCTTTCGAAGACACCGCTGGTATCTGACACCTTTTGACCAGTGCGACATATGGCTGTCAGAGTCACTTTGTGTGTGTGTGTGTGTGTGTGTGTGTGTGTGTGTGTGTGTGTGTGTGTGTGTGTGTGCGTGTGTGTTGCCGAGAGAACAGCTGTGAGCAAATCACTTTAGCTTCCGCTGATAAATAAAGAAGTGAGCCGAGATACGAGGACGCTTCCACAGATAGAAAATCAGGCAGGTGTTGGAAGTTTATATTTTACTTTTTTTTTTTTCTTCCGATGTGTAGTATATTCTTGTGTGTGTGTGTGTGTGTGTGTGTGTGTGTGTGTGTGTGTGTGTGTGTGTGTGTAACAAAGACATGACCTTCCCTCTCCGCCACTCCCTCACGTCGTCCCAGAGATTAACACAGGATCCGATTCATTTCCAGAGCATCTTCCTTCCTCCTTCCTCCCCTCCATCTCCCTTCCTCACACGTTCTCTATCGCATACAGTATACAAACAACTTAACGCGCATGTATGCCGCACTTGTAACTTGAAACAGAGGTCACACGTTGCAAGAAATAGACGCGCAGTTATTACGAGATCACGCTGTTTTGCATATTTAGCCCTGAAAACCACAAATAATTTGTGATATACTCTATTTCAGGCCAAGTTCTGATTGACTTTTAAACATTTCAAGGAGCAATTTTTTCATTTTGTTTGAGCTACTTTTTGCACAAGGTACGTTATCATTGTGTAATAACCAAAGAATGACGAGGGACTCTTTTTTTTTATTATTGTTTGTGCATTCAAGGACACTTTTACTTGTTAAAAAGCACCAAACTATTGCATGTTGGCACAAGACTGGGCCGAGAGTTAAAAAAAAAAGAAAAGTTAATTAAACACAAACATCAGGGGACAGATACAGTCATATCAGTTTGACTGTAGGTGTGTTGTTAAATGTTCAACAAGGAAACCATTTTTATATACAGTTTCTGGGTAAAACTCAGACACAGCGGGCCTATATAACAAAAAAAACGGTTGTAGTCTCCGGGTCTAAAAAGTGAAGCCAATGCAAAGTGCCTCAATGTGCAATACAACTGGTGACCACTAGGGGCTGGCTCAAAAGAAACCTCCAACAGACTCCCATTCAAAAAGCATAAAACGTAACAAGTGACATTAAATAGCCAAGTCAGTCAAGTTATAGAAGTTCAAGTAAGGTTGGTTATTTAATAGCATAAATATTATTGCCAGTCACTCTTATGATTGCACTTTAATTTTTATTTTGTACGAATTAAAATTAGCTGAATTTAAGAGTTTACGATAGGCTTTAGGAAATGGTTGTCTTGTTATGTGCAGTTAGGTGTTGAAATTTGAAATTTTTGAAATCGACTCAATGACTGAATCAATTTCAAATATGGATCCTCACAAAGTCCTTCTTTAAATGTATTTCCCCAACTATTTTAAAGCTCCTGTGTGTATAATTTAAGAAAAATGTCCAACTTTGGCGCCCCCCAGTGGCAAATTCAAACAGAATGAAATGTATTGCCAAGTACCAGACGGAGAAAAAAAAAAAAAAAAAAAAGAGACCTTAATTAATGTTTTCATTATGTTAACAAACTTTAATTAGTAACTAATAATTAGGAAAGAGCATGTGAGCAATGTGAAATCAGGCACTCACAGATTCAAACCCTCAGAGAATTATCGCCGACTCTTCCGTGGAGCTTTTTAAGCCTCTTTTAGGCCCCTTTGTTTGTTTTGGCCGCCCATTCTGCTCATTTGTTTGAGCCTCAGTGGTATCAACCTTGTCAAAAAATTTGCATTTGCTGGTGAAAAAAAAAGTGCCACATCCAGCAACCGAAAACAAAAACAAAAAAAACAGACCGGAAAGTAAATATTAGGCTTGTGCTGATCAGGTGAAGGTAAACACCCCGCACCGAATGGGCCGACAAAAAAAATATGAATCCAGATTTAACTTGCGCCTTTTAGCAAACTGGCAAAGTTAAACGCGCTGAACCGCTGGAGTGGTCCTTTAATAAATTCTAATGCTGATGGAGATGTTGTTGTTTTTTTTTTGTTTTTTTTTACTTTACCTTCCTGTCTCCCTTCTCTCTTCTCGCCATGATGTAACCAGAGACACCCTTATTAAATTTAGCAGGGGAACCCGACCACACCACAGTCCACATGGCCAGAACTGGCTGCCGTGCCGCCACACACACACACACACACACACACACACACACACACACACACACACACACACAGCGCGTCCTGCTGCGGTGCGGTTCGGAGCCCAGCAGCCTGTTCTGCGGCCCGTCTAACTACAGGGCTTTTCTGTGTGGGGTTTATTTTCGTGGATGCTCCGCTCTCTCCGCGTTCCCCTCGTACAATGGGCTCGTTTACATGTGGCCAAAATCAAACACACACTTTCTTGCCCCGCTTCGTTGTTGGCCTTTTCCAAGCGCGGAGACTTCAACCGCAGGTTCGTCTTCGGTCGCCATGAGAAGGGCCTTTATTCTCAAAAAAGCAAAGCCGCTGTTGCTTCAGATCTGATCATAATTTGTCCATTTTGTCCTGAAGGAACGCGCCGGTGTTATGAGGAGCTTACGTCTTGTGTTTTACAACGTAATCGCATTATGCGATTGTTTTTTTTTGTTTGTTTAAAATGAGTCGGTGTCGGAGTTACAGTATCTGAAACCGAACCGCAAAAAAAAAAAAAAAGGAAGCTCTGAAGAAGTCGTGGTGCTTTCAGGGTTTGTGATGCTTCGTTCCTTCGAAGGTCAGATGTCAGAGGCACACATGTATGTTCGCCAAGGTTGTGCTAAAGTTCACTTTGTCTCTGCGAGGGAATTCATAAAATCTATTAAAGTGAAATTATATAAAAAAAATTTTTGTGTGCAAATCTTATCGTTTGTGCATTCGAGGACACTTTTACTTGTTAAAAAGCATCAAACTATTCCACGTTGGAAGGAGACTCGACCGAGTACGTAGAAAAAAAACAAAACACCAGGTAAAAGTGATTTCAGTCTGACTGTTGATGTGTTGTTAAATGTTCAATAAGCAAACTGTTCAAAATAGTCCCTGGTTATGATTCATAGAGGATTTGTAAAAAAAAAACAAAAAACGGTCGCCTTAGAGCGCGATACCACCGACGGCCACCGGGGGGCCGGCTCCAGAAACACCCCCCCTCCCTCCAATAGACTCCCGTTCAAAAAGCACCGACAAAAGTCAACATACGTTTTTTTCCGCCAGCCGTCGAGGCGCTAAACTCGCTCCCTCTCCGAGCGGCGTCCGCTTCACGAGTTTACTTTTAATTTATTAAAGTGAAATGAAAATATTTCAGTTTGGATATTTTTGCTGGCGTGACTGAGCTCTCGGGATTAT
Organism: Embiotoca jacksoni; assembly: GCF_022577435.1. Lineage (NCBI taxonomy): Eukaryota > Metazoa > Chordata > Actinopteri > Embiotocidae > Embiotoca > Embiotoca jacksoni. The sequence goes on from NW_027185311.1 coordinate 24,424, forward strand.
TGGGTGACATCCTGTGTTGATTTACTGGCCCAAACCCCCCCGACCCCCCCCACTGTGTGCAGACACAAGCAACGTTAACCCCCGGATCACAGTCGCCCACTTAGCCCGGGGATTAACTCTCAGCGCGTTAAAACATCCCAAGGCCCCCCCCCCCCCTCTCCGTCCGGGTTTTGGGCTTCTCATTGAGTTTGACGACGGGAATCAGATTTCCGCCGGCGTCGATTTTCACCGTCCGACATCGGCGGTCGGGGCGCGAGCGAGAGAGAGAAGAGAGATATTTAGACACGACTGCAGGTAACCGCCGCCTACGATACACGAGCAGACACGCACTTGTTCCTGCAGGTGTACGCAACGACTTGAATGGATCGGCGCGGTTTAACGCACGTGTAAACACACGCACGTTCTCCCAACGTACCGCGCTTTGCAAAAAAAAACAACCTAAAGAAAACAAACCCCTCCTATACAAGGCTCACACACCTGGCCTGTTGGCATCACGTCTCTCTCTCTCTCACCCCCCCCCCCCCCCCCCCCCTACAAAAAAAATAAAAAAAACCCTCATCTGAAAAGCCGTCAGATC
>NW_027185311.1:30000-60811 GCF_022577435.1 Embiotoca jacksoni
ATGACATTACTCCCCACCGGTCTCCATTCGTCATCGCGGCAGGAGCTCGTTTTCTCTTCTGTTTTGCATTTGAACCTTTTAAAAAAACAAAAAAAACACACACCTTATTTTTTAGGCCTCTGCTCGAAAAATCACATACCCGTGATTAAAAAAAAATTAAAAAAAGAGTATATCTCTGCCACCACAAGGCCTATATGAATAACGCCGGTGTAATAATAAAGGGAACACTCGTGAGAGTTGTTCAGATGTGTAAATATCAGTATATATATATGTGTGTGTTCATATTTTAATAATAGTTTCGCTTCAGAGGTCAGAGACGCGTTTCACTTCTGAACGTCGCATCGGAGGAGAGAAGCTCCTCCCGGTGTTTACTCCGACCGACCGTCTCTCTTAAATTTGCAGTTTTCTCTCCGGCCTGTCACACTTATTATCACATTACCGCCCGATTGTGATTATTTGAGATGACTGTAATTATTTTTGCGCGAACCGTTTCCATTCATCTGTATATATTAAAAAAAAATAAATTAAAAAAACCCCAGCTGGATGAAAGAAACCGAAACCTCAGAGCTCAATCAGTATTTCCACGTCGTTTCCCTCGTTTTGAAGTTTTCGATGACTTCGTGTCGTCGCGCCGCTTTAAATGGCGCACGAGTGGAGAATTAGTGGCAAACTTGTTTACTTTGATTATCGGGACCCGTCATCAGTCGTTTCTTTGAATGTTTCACTAATAACCTTTTTCCCCGCTGCTCTCTCTCTCTCTCTCTCTCTCTCTCTCTCTCTCTCTCTCTCTCCTCCTGTGTGTGTGTGTGTGTGTGTGTGTGTGTCTCGCTATGAATGAGGGTAAACAAAAACCCCGTGCCTGCTTTCGGTGGGCTTACACTATAATAGCGTCCCAAATTTTTTTTTTTTTTTTTTTTTTTTTTTTTTTTTAAATTGTTAATTGTGAATACAATAGTAAACTTAAGCGTGACAGCCTCTAGTTCTAGAGGAACTAGTTCTAGTTCCATTAGTTCTAGTTCCATTAGTTCCATTAGTTCCACTAGCCTCTAGTTCCAGAGGAACTAGTTCTAGTTCCATTAGTTCCATTAGTTCTAGTTCCATTAGTTCTAGTTCCATTAGTTCCACTAGCCTCTAGTTCCAGAGGAACTAGTTCTAGTTCCATTAGTTCCATTAGTTCTAGTTCCATTAGTTCCATTAGTTCTAGTTCCAGAGGAACTAGTTCTAGTTCCATTAGTTCCATTAGTTCTAGTTCCATTAGTTCCATTAGTTCTAGTTCCATTAGTTCCACTAGCCTCTAGTTCCAGAGGAACTAGTTCTAGTTCCATTAGTTCCATTAGTTCTAGTTCCATTAGTTCCGCTAGCCTCTAGTTCCAGTGGAACCTTTACACGGTTTTGTACCTTTGTACGTTTTGTCAGTGCACCTGGATGTTTTTAAACTAGTTTGTCGTCAATTTGCACTAACGACTTCAACGGGTTTCACATATTCAAAAATGACTTGACAGACTCGAACAGCCGCCTCATAATAGTAAAAACGTTGTTGATGTAAATACATTTTCACCATCTGCAGAGGTTTTGTCATCATTATCCCCCGCACCCCCCAAGGCTTTCTGAATAAATACGAGAACCGTGATTCATTCATCGTGCGGATGAAGAACATCTGCCGATGTTGTTGGATACGTGAGGGTTTTCAAAAATTTGTCCAAAGATAAACAGATTACGGATCACTGTCATCGTGCGCGCGTTCAAACACTCGTCTCTTTTGGCCAAACTGTCGAAGTACCGCACACGTCGGCGTCGTATCGGTGTCATGCGCGACATCTGAAACTGAGATCGTGCCTGCGGGGGGACGTCGACGTGAAATCTGGAATAACAAGAGTGAGAGTCTGCAGCCTCTCTGAGAAGCTCTGTGAGGCTGCACTGAGGCACGCATGTAATCATGATCATGTTTGAACAGTTAAGAGTTTTTTTTTTTTTTACACGGTTGTTATTTCAGCTTCACATGTTAGCGCGCTCGGAGCCGGCTTGAATTTTGACCCGATGAGGGATTTACAACTCTTCCTGAGGAAGATACGAACTGAAGTGTTTATCACACTTATTATCTGAATGCGACCCTCAGTAGCCTCGAACAGACATTTGTCATCTGCGTTTGGTTAGGCTTAGGTACAAAGATAACAAGTTAAGGTCTTTTGGAAAGATCAGGCGTTGGGTTAAAATAGAGAACCGTTGTAATCATGGTTACGATGATGAACAAGTACGTCTTTGCTCTGGTCATAATTACTACGACCACTAGAGGGTGCTTTCACAAGTAATCACCACTACGGGTCGTAATAAGCTGCCACCGGTCTTGATATTTCACCAAAGTGAAAAAAAATAAAACGTTGGACTACTTAAAAGCATTGAAGTATTTGATGAAGTTTCGTTTAACAAACTTAATTTCTAGCTACTGTGGCGAGAAATCGGCCATCCAACCGACGGTTGTTGAGATTGAGTCCGGATCGAAGTATTGATCAAACAACCGACAGGCGGCGGCGGTCCGACTCGGCCTCCCGTCTCTGCTGCCGGCGGCGCAGTCAGTAACTTCTGTTTAAAATATTTTCACGTCCACGATATACCAATGTTTGCTCGGCGTGAACCCAAAGAACGAGGCGAGAGCGGGAAGACACAAAGTGTGTAATCCACTCTGACCGAACGCTCCTCCGTCGACGTGTTCTCTCGGTGTCCGATTGTCTTGTTCGGGCCTCCTCTTGCCCCGTAGGAGAAGGATTAAGTTTGCTGGCGTTGCCTCGTTTTTTTTTTTTTTTTTTTTTTTTTTTTTGTGGTTTTTTTTGTCTTTTTTTTTTTTTTTTCTTTTTCTGAAGGTGGAAACTCACAAAAGCCTCAAAAGCCCTGCAGGCTAGTGATAGATTACACGTTGCAAATGTTTTACCACAGCAACCCTCGAAACCTCCTCCTCCCCCCCCCCCCCCCAAACCCGCACATACTAGCAAATTATCACACACTCTCTCTTTCCAGTAGTCCTCTTTATAAGTCAGCGATTGTCCCACTCGCAGGGGGAGAGGGGCGGGGGGGGGGGACAACTCTGCTAGAAGCTGCGCAAGACCCGAGTCTGAATCTGTCTCAAAGGAGAAATTTTGTTGTAAGACACGAATGGGCAGAAAGAGGTTAAAAATGATATTAAACGCTCCCTCCCTGGTTCAAGATTCATAAATCCACATTGTGAGCAGAGCTAGCGAGGCATATCAAAGAAACAAGGAAGCAATCATCCCTTGATCTGTTCAATTATGCACTTTTTTTTTTTTTAATGCACTTTAAAGCTTAATAAATTACATCAAATGGACTTTGATCTCATTCACAGCTATTATCTCCGACAGAACATTTCACCGGCTGTCGGCTTGATGCGTGTGATTTTGTATGACGCGTCAAGACAACGGTAATTAAAATGACAATGGCCAGGATGTCTCAGTCAGAACGTTGTGCTTCTTTACAAAACAATAATCGTTTCTAAAAGGACGTTTTGTTACTTGCGTGTTTAAATTGGTGTTTTTTTTTTTTTTACAGATGTTCTAGCAGATATCCGACCACATTCAAGACTGGAGCCTGTATTCCACTATATTATAACCAATCTATTTCCATCTGGCTGGTAATCTAAATTTCCATTTTGTTTTACTCCTCTAACTCTCTTTTTTTTAAATTTTTTATAACTACATAGGACGATCGATGCGGTCCCACCTACAAACCTTTGCTTGGTCAGCTATTTCCCCACCCACCTAAAGACGGCTGTCGGTTGGCTTTACAGCCGACTTTGTTCGCTTTGAATCGCTGCCAACATTTCAAGTTTAGCGATTTCAAAAGGTTTGGAACCGGGCCAATGTACCACGATCTGGTTTGCGATAAGAGTGGAATTCGTACGCTGTGTCGTTAGCGTCTCGAAACGTTAGGGGAGGGGGGGGGGACGTAGCCCTGCCCAGAAATCAATTCACCCACTACTTTCCAGCATTTTCTTTATTATTTCAGAGGAAAATAAATAAAATATGTGAGACCGTGCTTTACCAAAAGGTTTTCCGGTTAGTTAAGACTGACTCTTACGACGCGGAAACAAAACAAACAGCGTAATCAGAGTTCTCGTTCAATTTGGCCCGTTGTTGTTTTTGTTTTTGTGAAAGTCTCGGGTCAGTCCGTGGACGGCTTCGTTCGACAGCTTTAGGACAGATTGCGATTCATCGTCCCCCAGAAGAAGAACCCTAATGATTTTAGTAATCCCCTGACTTTTTATCGAAAGCTCCGGCAGGCCCGGTCTTGTAGCACCACAGGCCAAACCCTAAAGTCATAAATTATAAATCCTCCATTTAGGCAACAACAGGTTTGTTTTCTTTGGGAAGCCTGCGCGGGTGTGTAGGCACTTGGAATCACAAGCAAGAGAAAGGCAGCGACTGTGTCAACAGAAATATTCAACAAATTTCTCTACTCTTTTTATAGCCGCGCAACACGGCAGAAAAACCACATCCAGTGCAACACGACGGCTAAAAACAGAACGGCTTCCATGTTTGAACAAGCGCAGTCTTTCATTACTTCATCTAGAAATATTCACTTCAACCAATCCAATATTCCACCCAGACCGATGTACACACCGCATGTACGCCACAGGGCCTTCAATGAAGGCGTTTCACGTCAGCGACACCATGTCCTTGTTTTTATTTGTCGTTTGTTTGTTGTTGGTTGTTTTTTTTTTTTTTTATGGGAGGGGTGTGTGGGGGGGGGGGTGCTTTGAACAATAATTTTGACCTACCAAGCTCTTGTCTCATGGGAAAACTAGAATTACTGCCTGCCGGTTGTGTGTCTCCCAAAACCAGTTGCACTTTAGATCCATAATCTGTCCAGATGTCGGGAAGACTTTGAAGAAATTCTGACAGAACAGCGAAGCTTCAGATATGGTTTTTGTTGTTGCTGTTGTCGCTACAAATCATAAAGCGTGCCATGCCTCAACCTTCGACCCGACGGCGCAGAAGATCCGTATAAAGCAGCACAACTTCAAGGTGGACACCCACGACTCGTGTCACCCCCCCCCCCCCCTCCTCCCCCCCCACACTCCCGTGGGAGGACACGTTTTTGTCTTTTGTTTTTGTCCTCGCCAATCAGTAGAGCGCAGACACGGATGCGAAGCTCGCAGGTGCTGAGGGCAGTTACCCTCCCGTTTGTCACATTTGTGGTCCTTTGATTTATTAATAAACTAATATCACATGCTGTTTTTTTATTTTTATTTTTTTAACAGAGATTAGCTAAGGGAAGTTAGTCCCAAGGTTTATTTTTCACTTCTCCTAATGCAATCAATTAAATAAAAGAAACACTTGAGATCCCTGATCTAGTATTCAGGATTTATGCATGGATCAAAGAATTACATGACCTTTAAAATCTTACATGTATAATTATGGGATAAATATTCTATTGAGGAAGATTTATTGCATAATCATCCTTCCATCTTGTAAAACAGCTTTATCATAATTACTAGATGACGGTTACCTGAGGTTACAAGGGACCGTCATTATTCACAACTCACGATGCACAATTTTTTGTTCTTTTTGTTGTATTGTTGATATACACCGTCAAGCAAGAATGAAGTAGCTTTACAGGGAAGAGAACTTATCGAACAACTGATCAGGACGGTGTAAAAACAAAATGGGTCCGCGTGAGACGTGGCTGCAGCGGTGCTTGAAAAAAAAAAAAAAAAAAAAAAGGTAAAAGAATCTACTTGAATGTACTCCAAAATAAACACTCTCCCGAACGGCAACCTCCTCCCGCACCAACGTATATAATCGTACGCCCCTCTCCTCGTGTAATTCGCGCAGGTCTTCAAGTCCCGCACGTGTTCCGCAGCGGTAGCGTTTAATGGATTGGGGAAACTCTCTTTGCGGATTACAGATGAGGGTTGGTGACCTGCTTCCGCGAAGCCTAAATTATTCTTAGGAATCGCCGCCGGCCACGAGGAGATTGCGCTCATTGCGCATTTTGATCGAGAAAATATATTAACGCAGGGGCAATTTTCACGACGAGAAAACACTTTCGAGTTAATTTGACAAACCAGCGGTGTGTAAACCTACAAGGGTTTTGGGAACTAGGTATCCACACTGAAGAAGCCAATTTCACCTCGAGGCCGAACCGTTAAATCTGACCAATCTACGAGGCTCGGTGCGTCCCAAGACCTCATTCTTTCCTGACGAAGTGTGTAAATTTACATTTTTTTCCCCTGAACCTAAACCGTGGGACGTCAACATGTGGCCAGTTGTAGATTCAAAACATCCAGTTCACGGAGCCTGTGTCTTTGATGTTCGGGATGACTAAGAGGCTGAGTCCGCGCCTTCAATCCAAACAGGATGTGTTTGCCTCGTACAGACCAACAACAACAAAAAAAATATGTTGAGGTGGCATTTGTCAAATAGGAAAGGATGTTTACGGAAGTTGACTTGCAATGGCTGAAAAAAGTGGTTCACACGACAGGCAATGTGACAACTGACTAAAGATGTTCCGGGTTATCTTGCATTTATTTGTACCTCCACGTGACTAAGAGCGTCTAGGTGGACCCTCTATTATGGTTAGATTAGGTTAGGTTAGGTAGTTACTTTATTAATCCCTGAGGGGAAGTTTTATCCATCTCTCAAATGGCTTTTCATTGGTCCACTGTACGTATAATGAGTCATGACTGCCCGAGGCCAAATATCTGGTAAACATGTCGTGACAGTGTGACGTTTTCTGACTTTTCGATGGTCACAAAGACAGATTCATGTCATTTTATTGGTTTTGAGGCCTCCGACGCCCGCTTGCAGAGTGCGCGCAGCCAACATCATCAGGAAAAGCGCTCCGAGATGCGACCATAATTCCCACCGACGCTAAACTTGTAGTCACACCAGATTAAATAGACCGAACGCTATTTTATTTGTCTTCGGTTTTTGTAACAAGTCAAACAAACCCAACTGAATCCAAGTCAATACTAGATTTGATTTAAATATAACTGCGAGCCGGTTGTATACATTACCCTGCCTCAGTTTGCAAATGCCCCAAAACCACTTGACTTGAATGCTGGCATTGAGCAGCTAAACATTTTCCAGCCAGCAAAGTGGTCAAAACTCTCCCTTTTAACTGGCATCTTCAGCTTTTAACACAAACAATCATAAACGCTGAACATTTGCTGTCACCAAACTTAATTGTAGACATTTGTGTTTTACTGTGGATTTCCCCTTTCAAGAGGCCAGCGCGGCCTTTAGCGCTGCGCCGCAGCAATGAAAGATGATTGCAGGTGGAAGCGCCCCTGGAGAGTTCCCGAAGAGAGGTGGATGTAAAAAAAAAAAAAAAAACTAAAAAAAACGTACAAAAAGACACGGGCAGTGGAAAAGTTAAGCATCCCTTCACTCCAGTATATTTGTCATCGCCGCCAAGTGCTGTCAAGTGTTTCGTCCGGGCACGCCGCGATCCGTCTCGAGACATCCCGCGAGCTCAGCATACAGTATAGTTACAGTATGTGAGATTGTAAACGTACAGCGGGGTTTTTTTTTTTTTAATCCGTGCGGGCGAATGCGTATAATTGCCCGGTTCTCACATCGTGATGCTTTTTCAATCCGCACGTCATTACTGGTGCACTCCAGCGCGGTGGGAAAATCAGGTGTGTTTACGTGAGTTATGAATGTGTGTGTGTGTGTGTGTGTGTGTTTGTGAATGCAACCCACGTCTGTCAAGTGCTGCGAGCCTCAGGAAAACATTTCCACTTCTGCTCGCACTAAATCATCACTAAATCTCCCAGGCGCTCCGCCCTCCGTAGCCCATGAATAATATGCTCTTTCACACTCGCTCCCAAAAAAAAAAAAAAAATCCAGTCTGCAAAAGAACAAGAGTATCTCTTTTGCTGCAAGTCTTAATCTGTGTGAAGCGTTTGATTACGGCGAAGACGTTTTTTTTTTTTCCCACCTCTCTGTTAAGAGTTTCTTTCGTAGGAGAATGTGGGCTTAGACGGAAAATTCACCGCAAAGCCCTTTAACACCGCCGAAAAGCTGCCGCTGCCGGTGAGGCATCGTGCGTTTCTCCACTTTCGATGCTGCATAATCTCACACAAACACATAATTCAATTTCCAGTGGTAATACTTTTAGCTCGGCTTTGTTTGCTGGTGGGAAGCAAGTGAAGGATCGCGCCTTTGTGACTCATAGCGATGAACACGGTCAAGAGACACAATGTCCCAACTGAAGCGTTCAACAGGAAGACGGTAGGGTTCAATTTTAATGTGGAAGGAAGAAGGCCTTCCAAAATTCAGCAGAAAAAGGCAGATTACTTTTTTTTTTAAATTTTTATTATTTTAACTGAATGTGACTGCTGGAGTCTTTTTTTGCACACGTTTGCAACTTAAGCAAAACATTTCCACTCCATTTGTCCTTTTCTCAAGTCCAACCTTCCACCAGGTGAGTTATTTTGCTGCCATTTAAATCTGTTTCTGTTACTTAAGTGCCACCTCTCAAAGGAAGTTTCCTTTTAAGCTCCCGCTGATTTTATCTGTCTAAACCTGTGGTTCCATGATGGAGCATTAGGGCCACATTAAGAAAAAAAAATACCAGCAGGAAGGTTGGTTTTTTTTAATTTTATTTTGCTTTCCAGGAAAAAAGTCAAAATGTGAAGGAAAAAAGTTGAATTGTATTTGCGGAATAAAATTACATTTCAAGATTAAAGTCTATATTTTGAGAATACTTGCTTTGCGCATATGATTCTACAAGATGCCTCGTGTACTTTAGGTGAACTCTTTCAAACGTACTTCAGGATCGTTTTTTGAATGGACGTATGAAAGGGTATCGGTGGTCACGCCTGCGCACAATACGATACAGAGAATATGTTGTATCGCAAAATCTGAAAAGGAAAATCGATCAGGTTGTTTGATCCTTAAGGTGTGGAGCTCGGGTGAGGCACGGGTATCACCGCAACAGAAGTCCAAACGCGCTTCCATTGTTTCTCAAAATTTTGTTTCAACTTTATTCTCGACAATTTGACTTTATTTTCGACATTTACAGTTTTCTCCTGACATTTGTCGAAATTCAAAATTCAAAAAATAAAAATCTTCCTGCTCTGATCATTGTTTTTTTTAATACACCATTTTAGGTTCTAAACTAGTCGTGCCTCAAACAGGGCAGTCACGCACACCGTTTGCATGCACTGTAAAAAAAAAAGAAAAAGTGGAACAAAGCTCTGAGATAAAAGTGCAGCAGCAGCAATTCTGTAGACTTCAAAATAAAAGTTTGACTTTTTTCTTTTGTTTTTTTTTCCCCCCCACCTACATCCAGGACCCACTCAAAGTAGCCCCACGACCCACGAGCAGAGAACCAGCGGTCTAACTCACTGATGTCACATTTCTGTGCCGTTCATAAAGTATTTTCTGATAGCTCTGAATCCAGAAGAAGCCGAGGAGAGCTCAAACACCCCCCCCCCCTCTCCTCCCCGCACACGAGAGGAGTTTACGTTTCTGTAAGAAACACCTCAGGGAAGATTTCTATTCTGCTCACGACGGGACGATTTTTTTTTTCCCCCCCTCCATTTTCTCCCCGGCCCAGCCGAACAAAGACAAACACAAAGTCGGACGGGAGGGAGGGCTCGAGATAGACAGGCGGCGGATGTTTGCTGAAGGCTCCTCAGCGACACCGTCAAGATTACCCACCTGTCACATTCCACATTTTACGCAAACAAGCGGGTTTCACGCCGCGGCCAACGGGAGCCGTTTAGATTCAGGTGTTTTCCCGTCCCGAGAATCATTTCATGGGTGTGAACCGTAACCGATCGCGGCTAATGGAGTCTGTGGCTGTCGAGAGATGAAGACGGCTCGCGAGCTGGGGTCCGGCTCAACGCGGCCGGTTCGCTGCGAAATTACAAAGCCGTCATTTGACGGGGGGGTGGGGGGGCTTAAACGTCCCCGTGCCTCCTCCGCCTGTCTCGTAAGCCCGTCGTGGACCCACGGCGCTGAGGAAACTATTTCCAGGTGTGAAATGGATCCGTGGTGTCGCTTAAGGGATTTCAGAAAGAAAGAAAATGGAAAACTTTAATTTGATGAAGACTTCGGCTCAGACAGACGGGGGGAGGGGAGGGGAGAGGGGGGGGGGCGCCGCGGCTTAGACGCCGAGCCTCAACAATATCCCGCAACACATAACCCGCGACCCCCGTTATCCGATGATGGTAATTCAGATACGCACCTCAATGTCAAGCACCCGGACCTGGTAATGAAGACGCACCCGACGGTGGCGACGTAGCCGTGCGCCCGCGGTTCGATGGCTTCACCGAAGCCCCGCGCTTACGTTTTTGAAGCCGCCGCCGCCGCCGGAGAACCACGGACATAAAGGATGAGTTTTATCCCCCCCGCTTTCGGTTCGTCCGTCCGTCGGCGCGACAGCGGAAGAACTACCGACTCGATTTTCCCGACATTTGGCGGAAGGGTCGTCGCACGGGCCGAGGGGGGAGGGAGCCCGTCCAGATTACCGAGCGGATCCGAATCGCGCCGCCGAGCCGCGCGGTTCGCGGATTCATTTCGGCTCGTGGATTTTTGCTCGCCAACGCTAGATCTCTATTTAATGAAGGGGCGACAACGGGGAGACGCACCGCGGTGCTAAAAAAAAAAGTCGAGGGAAGAAAGTAAAGAGCCGCGCCGAGGTTTCGCGCCAGTAAATTCACCGGACTGCTAAAAAAAACAGAACATTTGGGTCGAGGCGATATGCGTTTCAAAGGTTTCCCTCTTTAAACCCCCCCCCCCCCCCCCGTCAGAAGAAGCTGATATATTTATGACTTCATCTTACCCAGCGCTGTCAGTGCAGGCTTCCAGCAGATATTCATACAGACTGGGTTATGTCCGTTAGTCATGCTCTTCGATATCAGTATCAGAATGTGTGTAAAGAGCAGCAGGACAGAAGCCTCCGCCGCCTCGCCGCATCCATATTCATCAACCTCTCGACAGTTTGCTCTTCGTCCTCCTCACTCAGGTGGGCTCACCTTGTAGGGGGGGGGGGGGGGGGGGAGTCACACCTCGCGCTCCGCCCCCCCCTCCCGTCCCGTCCCGAACAGTGCATGAATTAGCCTCGAGTCAGGGACGCCGAGCCGTGGAAGAGCAGGTGGGTAAACCGAGCTCTAAAGGAAACAAACAATTTCATTTACAGTACGTATTTAAAGGTTTCCAAGCGTCGGAGCTTGAAAGCTCGACCGCTGGCAGCGTCACAGTTTTGCCGCAAGTCAGCACCTTTTAGGCACAGCGGTCCTTTCAGGCACCGTGACCTCATTTGTTACCTCGTTAAAAAAAAATAAAAAATGGCAGCCTCAAAATGACTTCAGTTACTTAGTTCTTCCCTTCGTGATTAATGGCATCGAGATATCACCTTCATCCGGTTTGACTTTGACGGGTCTCGCCGTGGGCTGCTTCAGCCGAACTCACCGGAGGATAATTGGGCCGACTCGGGGGTGCCGGCGCGAGGGACGCGAGGTGAAAACTGTCTCCAAGCCTCCAAGTTTTTTCCTATTTTGTACAACCAGCTCACGGAGGAGGTTACATTTGATTTGTGCAAATGTCTGCGTGAATCTGGAATCACCACTCTGAAATAGTGAAGCGTGAACGCTGACTCGACTAAACTGTCCGCTCCGTGCGTTCTGTCACGACGTCCGTCGTCCTCCACAATAATATTAAGAAAAACCCTCCAGTGCGCGTCGGCATTCATAAAATGTTGTTTTCACGTCGGCATAGACTTTAATGAAGTGCCTTTTACTCCCGAAATAATATGATTTAAATTCTATTTCGATGGCATTTCATTATTTTTTTTGTATTTTTTTTTTTTTGTGTGTCTTTGTTGTCTTTACTTTTAAGGATGTGAATAAATTGTTTCCAGCACTTAGTACTCTAATGCATAATGTTGGCACTTGCGCATAAATAAAAACTCACCGAGAAGTACAACAACAACAACGAGGAGCACAGTTTTTGGACCCTGTTAATGACAAAACCTATTCAATTTCATAACAGAGGGGACTTAAGGCAAAACCGGAGCAGAAAGAAAAATACAGTTAAGACTACAAAAAAAAAAAAAAAATTGTTACTATGCAAGAGAAACAACCAAACTGCCTTTGCATTTGCATTTTCGGCTTTCGAGCAAAATATGTTGCACCGTGTCAAGGAGCAAAATGGGTTTGAGCCAGAAAGGCCTTTTTGCACCGCCTAAAAACACTCTGCAGAGTCGCAGCGGTTGTTTTTTAACAAATGCGTTCTTGATTCTCCTTTAATCTCACTCCAGCTTTTTTTTTTTTTTTTGCAGATCCGTGCACGACGAGCTGCTGTTGCGCTGACATTTTCAAGCGTGCACACTCGCACCTTGTGACATTTCATATTTCCACTTCGACGAGGAGACGGCAAAGTCACGGGCGAGGACGGGAGGAGGGATTCTGCTTCTTTTTTTTTTTTTTTGCTGCTGCTCAGACAGGCGTCAGAAGCCTCGGGCCCCGCTGCTTCCCTGACGGATGAAGGCTGCCGGATGTTTAGTCATATCACCGTCGGCCTCATTAAAGCTCACCCTTGGGTGCTGTAAATAGAGAGAGGACGATTAGTCTGCGTTCGGGGCGCAAGTTTAGCTTCAATCTCCGTTCTCAACGGGGGGGGGGGGGGGGGTGGAGTCACTACAGACTGACGCTCATCAACTCGTCCTTTGTAGTTCGGCCCGGATGGCGGCGTCACGCTGGCCGCAGGTCTGTCGTCGCTTCGGTATCTTTTATAAAAAAAACAAAAAACAAGGGATAGGCCGTGTGTAATGTAAAAGGTGCTGCTGGTGACGAAACCAAAAAGGGCAGGTGGATCTGACTCGATCTGATCGGAAACTACGTCCCGCCGACCGATAGCCGTAACCCGACTGCACCACGGGCCTGTCAATCAAACACAGACACCCGCCCCCTAAAACGCAGCTATTTAAGACTTATTTTCAAAATAATAACGGGATTATTTTTTTAGATGGAACGCCAGAAAACGAATAAGAAGGAGTGACTGTCGCTTGCGAAACCAAAATAACTCGCAGAAGAAAAACCGATCGATTAATGCGATCTGCTTTATTTTTCGGTACCGGACGCTACGCCTACATACAGTCAACGGTATGTGCCCAAATATTAACAGGAACATCCACACAAACACGAGCTCTTCGTCTGCTGGGTGTGTAAACAAGCAATTGTTAAAAAAAAAAAAAAAATAGTTGGTAAAAACATCTATTATTGTCGCTTTGTCATTAATTAGAAAAAAATGAATGACCAAAAAAAAAAAAAAATGGTCCAAATTTGGACATCGTCCAAAATCAGCAGTCAAGTATGAGCAGTCTACCATTCAACTGTGAATATACCAAGAATCCACTGGATCCCAATCATGTCAGTGACCTCTTCCTCTGGTGCCGACCCCAGTCCGAAGCTGTCACTTATTCATAAGAATCAGCACATCCGTGCTCCCCGGGGCGGTTGAAGCCCATTGATCCTGGACGCCGCGCGACGTTTCCTCTCACGGCACTCCGGAGATCGCCTGATCAAATCAACAACAAAAAAAAAATCCAGAGATGGGCGAGCCGATCCGAAGCTCCGGCGGGGCCGACGTCGCTGCCGCGGTGACTGATGTACGTACAAGTGCGACGGAGCAGATTGTCGAGACGTCCCGCAGAGATAACGGAAATCAATTTCTCTGCTCGGTTTCCGTCATCTGCCCGTCAAGTGGAGAACACTGGCGTCTCCCTTGTTGTTTTAAGGGGGACGTTCCAAGCCTTTACTCCCCCCCCTTCACCTCCCCTCTCTTTCTATATAACATGTTGTTGTTTTTAATTTTTACCCTAAACATATGACGAACTTGGCCTTTGGTTGCCATAGCAACAATCCCTGTTTTTTTTTTTTTTTTTTTTTCTTCCCCCCCCTCCTTCAGTTAAAAGTCCACCGACCGGCTTTTCAACCGCACCTTCTTCAGCAAATGGAAACGGTTCAAGAGTCGTCGTGAAACTTAAAGAGTGGAATTTCTTCTTTTTTTTTGTGTGAGATGTAGAGGATCTCTTTGATCTTTCCCCGGCCATCATTCGCTGACTAACGTCCCTGCTGATGTCTCTTACCGCGGTGAAAGGCAGCGGGCGGCTGCCCTCTCCGGTTGAAAGCCGGTTTCACCCTCGGCTCACGCCGACCGCTCAATAAATGTTTATTTCTCGTGTTTATTATTTAAAGCGACGGTGCGAGATTCAGCGGAAACTGCGAGGTTATGGGGTTGCGACCCTTCTCTTCGCCCTCCTCTTCCAAGGCGGAGGAAGAGAATCCACGCTGGACATGAAAAACCCTCTTCAGAGGCCGTGTTTTGGTTCGTCCGTTCTGGGCGGCAGCGGCGAGTCCGACACGGCGTTAAAAAAAAAAGCACCCGCTCTCTATGTAGACATAAAGGCCTCATTTTAAGCTGGCGAACCCACATCGATTCTTAGTTTCGGGTGATTATATATCAACGAAAACACGATTATGAACATGTTATTTCATTTCTCCCAGTATATCCTTTTATAGTCCTAGAAATGAACCGTTAAACGCGTCTTAACTCAGCAATTAGTTTGCATTGGGTTGTATGTAATTGTAGAAATGCTTTTTATCTAAAACAATTGTGTGGATTCAACTTGTTGTGTATTAACAACTGTCATATAGCCAATTTGAAAAAAGGTATGATCACATATAGGTGGTCAATTTTAAAACTGTAAACTTTCCCAGCAATGTGCTAGATCTCATAAAAAAAAAAAAATTTAAAAAAAGAATAGCAGCGTGGGTAATTTAATTTCACGAGTCGTAAATCCATTACCTTTAATCTAAATGTAACACATTCGCTGACATCATCGTTGCGTGGAGCCGTACGGTCGGCGGTCCTGAAGGCGTTTCTTTCCAAATAGGTGTTTTGACTTCCGCACGGCGCTGATTCCCGCATTCGTTCTGACCTCCACAGGAGTCAGTGACCTCATCAGCGTGGCACGGAGAGACGTCGGGGGGGGGGGGACACGAGCCGGCGTGTCTGGTTGTTGTGAATGTCGAGTGTGATCTGACATTGATCAGAGTGCAGGCAGCGGGGATGGGGAGGCGGTGGTGATGGTGGGGGTGTGGGGTGGGGAGGGGTGGGGGGAACTTCTTTTAGAGTCCCGTCACTTCCCAAGTCGCTGCCCTCTTTGCCAAAGCCAATGTTGTCTTAAGGTCCCGGGCCCAATTGCAGGAGGTGAAAAAAAAAAAAAAAAAGCCAAGCTGAAAGGATCCAGAGGAAAAAAAAAAAAAAAAAAAAGAAAAAGGAAAAAAGTGAGGTTGAAGCCCGCAGCTCAAATTAAAATATCGCTTGGGTAAACAGACTGGGTTTCCTCCTGCGGTTACACACCCTCGTCACACTTGTCACCTTTTTCTGCCTGTCACTTCTCACCCCTTCGGCTTCTGATCGCCCTTCATGCCGCCCGGCGGCCGGCGGCCGGCTGCGGTTGCTGTACGACGGCCATTTACAGCAGCTTATACGGCGGTTTTACACAGAATTAAAGACTAATTCAACAAGTGCTATATATAGCACACGACCTCGTAAAACATCATTTCTATAACATGTTTCATAACAAGAGGGACAGAACAGTAAAATGTTTCCAAACCGTACGGGTGAGTTCAAAAACACGTTCACCCACAATCGTGATAAATCTTTCTTTTTTTTTTTTGTCGCACGTTACAAAGACGTCTTAAGGTGTCTTCACGCAATGCGATGTTTGTCTGTTGACAGTAGTGAGAAAAATGTGGTAAAAATCATAGACTGTAGCGTTCGCGTTTGGAAATTGAGGCCTTAAACTGCAATACCACCGATGGCCGCTAGGGGGTCGGCTCAAAAGTCAAAGTCAATACCTTTTTTTTCCCCATTCATTCTTCATTATGGTGTCGTTCGTTTGAAGTTTTCTGCCGGTCCATCTGTAAATAATCCCATCAATAATTAGATAACAGACCTTAAAAAAACAAAACAAAAACAAAGCGACATATTTGGGGGCGTGTCTGTTTGATTGACAGGCCCAGATCCACCGCTCACTCCTCCCCAGCTCGTCCATATATGGTCACTTCTGGCTCCAAAAACAGCGAGATGGCTGCGGCCAAAATCGAAACCAACCCCGGGAGGCTTCATCACGGCCGTTCATTTCATTTTGTATTGCAGCGCTTTAATTCACCCGTCATTAATTGCACAAAGCAACGTGCCCTGACATTTTTTTTTTTTATATCTAATAGTCTGACGCAGATTGGGAACAATAATCTTACAGCGATTGTCGCCGGTGCCTCGTCTTTTTAAACCCAGCGATTCAGGATGAGCCAGAAGGCAGAAATGTAGAAAATGCTGTTCGGTCTTTCGTCCGACATTTCTTGCTCCAGAAGCTCAGCAAATGGCGAACCGTCTGAACGGATTCACGGTCGTTCCACGGAGCGAGGAAATGAAGAATTAAGTTTTGTAATGTATTGGATGAACTGTCCTAACATCAGAGACTTTCAGCATGATTAGATTCGAGGCGCAGACATTTTTACCCCCCCCCCCCCGTTGGTTTCATTACACCTGGTGAACTTCCAGTTATCCAGCCGTCATCGTGCAAGTTTATGACGTTCGGCTGAATTTTCAGTAATTTGTATTTTTTAATAAAGTCAGTATGATATGTTTTGTTTTTTTTAATTTTTTTTTTATTATTTCCTCTCACTGTATGAAACCCAGTGGCCATTTTCCACGGTTTATGGCGTTTTTCACACAATGACAAAAGAATTGAATCGCAGCAGTCGGAAACAAAGGCTCTGTGCGGTCGCATGCATTTTACGTGACTGTATTTATTTCCACGGAGTCGCCTCTGCGCCGCTGCGGCTGCCAGCATCCTTGATATCCAGCTGGTTTTGAGCGTGTCGCATCAGAACTTGAAGTTTTTTTTAAGGTGATCTCCGACTAACAACGTCCCGCCGGTGCTGTCCGTTTCATTTCGGCTGTTTTAGCGGGGGTAAGCTTGTGCAGCCCCGAGCTGTGTGTATTGTGTGTGTGTGTGTGTGTGTGTGTGTGTGTGTATTGTGTGTGTTTAGCCTGAGGGGGCTGAGGAGGCTGAGTGTCTTGATTGACAGGGCGGGCGGCGGTCCGGTGATCCCAGAGGTGGTGGGCAGGTCTGACCCCGCCTGCTTCCCCTCATCGTCCTTTCACTCGGCCTCTCGCTCCGTCTCAGGTGCAGATTTCCCAGCGGCATCTTTTATGCTTCACTTTGAAGGATAGGGAGACTTTTTTTTGTTGTTTTTTTTTTGTTTTGTTAGTTTAAACAAGAGTCCACTCTTGCGGATGTCGTGTGCAAAACAATTGATTTTGTCCTGAGAAGGCATTCTGTCATTTTTTTTGGATAAACTTTTATTTTACAGCTTGTGTTAAGGTTGCGGCAGCAGTGTATAAAGTTATATTTACTGTAAGTTGAAGACAATTTCAAACATTAAAATAGTTTTTTAACCACAGTGTGTGAGACAAAGATCCAAACTAGATAGCAATCTGTTATCTTTCACAACTAGTGGACAAGAGCTCCATTTGCATAGATTTAGAGCTGCGTTTGTGGCCGCCAGATGGATTTCCTGATGAATTTTCATTTTGCTTTAAGTGCTTGTTTGACGAGGTTGAAGAGCTCTCTACATATGGGCGATAATTGTAATGCAGCACTGTGAGAGTCGCAGGCAACAGTACTGTATAAGTTGCCCTCGTAGTACATGGATTCATGCAGTTTAAACATCGGCTCTCTTTTTCCATTTAACAAAAGCCAAAATCCAAAATATGACCGATTTTAGATTCTAATTGTGAGATATGATTTGTCTCTGATTGTGTCCCGATCGGCTTAATTTTTGGGGCTCAGTCAGCACATTATAACTTAAAATGCACAGATGGAAGCGAGTCATTTACCAGATATTGTTCGTGTTATACAACAGACTGTACAAATAAGCAGGTGTGGCATCAGGCTCTGATAAATAAGGCCGTGCCTCAACATGCAATACCGCCGAGGGCCCCTAGAGGTCGGCTCCAAAAAAAAGGTTCAGGCTCCGTTGACTCCCATTCAACGTCTCTCACCAAACACCAAATTTTGTTAGTCGGTACAAATACCACCTAAAATCCACGATTCGCAGACAGTCTGTCTTTAAGCTGCTCGAAGGAAGTTTCAAGTGTTTCCACATTTGTCTGAAAAGCTGCGTGACAAGAAAGCGTTTTTTTTTCTTCCTCCTTTGGGTCGTCGAGAACTTTTCCCGGATCGGTGGACTCGAACAAACAAAATATCTCCACGCGCATCTGCCGTTTGATTTCCCGGCCTGCTCGTTCATTTGGAAAAAGATCCCTCAAATGTCAAAGAGATAAAGGAGCGGTGTTTCATTTCAAACGAGAAAAAAGAGAGAGAAAAAAAACAAATAAAAAATCACTCATATCATGAGAAGATCTGATTTTAGGCAGATTTGTCCACCTCGTATATCTCGTTTTTTTTTCCCGCGGTCATGTAATGGATCGTTTAAAAAGTAATGAGAAGATTATATTTCCTGCGCTTTTCCAATTTACATTTCTAAATTGTTGTGGCCTGTTTGGGATGCAAGACGATTTTCAGATGGGAAAAAGGATATTTGTTGTTGTTGTTGTTTTTGTTTTTTGTTTTTTTCCTTCTCGCGCGATTGTGTAAGTTGGGATACTTCCTGTGTACGAAACTTCGACGGAGAGATTTATATGTTCTGAATTATGTTCCTGCTGTGATGCAGTCTTAAAAAGGCCAACGGCAGATGGTTCCATGTGTCTGGATCTGCGAAGGCGTAGACTAAAGGCAACACCAGGAAACTTAAAAAGGAAAAAATATCACCAGGGAAATGTATACCATGTGTCCTGGACCGCAGGAAGACAATGGTGTTTTAGATATTGTGTAAAGAGAAAGAGAATTGACAAATTTTGAAACATGCACTAAGAGGCTCAAGGGATTTTTTTTTTTTTTTTTCCCCCAGCTGAAGCCAATAAATGCAAAGACAAAGGTGCTCTTGAATTTCAAACCCCTTCAACCATCTTTTGCTTTTTCATTTCACGCGACTCTCGTCATACTTTGCAATAAATCAGTCGGATACGAGGAAGCTAAAAGCAATGGGAACAAGGCGGGGGGATTTTAAGACCTTTCTGAAAAAAGAAGGAGATAAAAAGAATCGCAGACGATTTAAAAAAAACAAAAAAAAAAATAGAAGAAGGAAAATAAGCATCAATCAATCAATCAATGCTATGAAATCAAAGTGTATTTCTAGACAGCTGGAAAGCTCAGGAAGCTTCTCTGGCACTATTTAAAAAAATATATTTTTTTTCCCCCTTTTTTTTAAATAACTGACGAAAAACAAAGAAGACTCTTGTCGGTTGATGTTTAAATGCGAACGGGACGACGAACCCCGAGGCAGCAGGTTATGCAGTTGGTAGGGAGCCACGCAGGGACTTCACCAAACATGTCCCGAGATGTTCAAATCAATGCCGAAGGAGAAGGTAAGCCGGAGCGAGGCGGCCAAGACAGGTGTGATGCGTTCGTTGTCTTTTTTGTCTTTTTTTTTTTTCCTGTACTCAGCACTCTGGCAGAGGGATTCGGCACTAGCCGTGCTCTGTCTGTTGTCTTATTTCAGTCCGCCGGTGAGAACCGCGTTACGCCGCGGCCGAGTGTTTCGGCGGAGAGAAAAGGAAACCGCAAGTTAAAGGTTTTTGTCGAAAGGCGATCGAACAGAAAGAAATCCGTCGATAAGAATACACATATATATAAATGAGCGTATTACATTTAGGGTAAGCTGTGTGTGGTTTATGACTTCGGCTGCAAAGACACTTGATTAAGTTTGAATACTGAAAAAGTTTGGAGTGTGTTTGTTTTTTTTTTTTAAGTACGTTTTCCTGTGTAACATTTTCTGGCCTCGTTGGCCCAAAAGCGCAAATTATTAAAAGGCTCAATTTTGCCGATTTCCAACCATCTCCCTCGTCCTTGCAACGTGGGTCGGATCCGAGTGCACTTTTCCTCCATGTTGCTCGCGCCGAGAGCTCCTCACTCCTTTTGCTGGCAAAAGATGGAGACTAAAAAAAAAAAAAAAGACGAACTAGCGTTGGACATCCGGCACGTTCACCGGTTTGTTACCCGGCGGTGAGTTCTGGCTAAAGTTAGTAGCTGCGGTCGGTTGTTTGCAGGAGGCGGGGGGCGGGGGGGGAGTTTGCGCTTCCAGGAGCGGCCGACGAGCCCCGGTGCATTCTGGTCGGTGTGCGAGTTCTACCTTTTGAGCTAAAGGAAACGCCACAGGAAGCCGGGGTTTTGTGGCCATATATTTTGCGCCTCTCCGACGGGCCCGTTTTACGAAAGGACCGTCTTCCCCAAAGTGAAATACCCTTCTAAATTTAACAGCAATTTCAAGACGACCGGATCGAAGCCAGACGCGAGCAGCTTCAGATGACATGTTTTGATGAACCTGGACGCGCCGTATAAACTCCCCGAGGCGGCGTCTTATCTTCAGGCCGCGGAAAGACTTCAACTTGGGGTAAATCGGATCGCCTGTTTTCACCTCTTTGTCTGCAAAGCCCCGCGATATCGAACTTCTCTCTTTCCGAGTGGTGTCGAACCCGAAACAGATGCTCAGTCGTAGTGTTTCTCTGCCGCTCGGTGATAAATGGGAACCTTAATGTGGAAAAAATACAAAAACCGGCGGACTTCTTTTTTTCTTTTTCACCTGATCGTGCAAACAGAGCGAAGAGCGCACAAGACTCCTGCCGGAGAAGTTTCCACTCCTCCCTCCGGGCCCGGTGAAAAATAATGCTTTAAGAACGTAATAAGATTTATTGTCTTCCCATAACTTGCGGCTGGAGCCCGTCAAAAAAAAAAAAAAAACGTGATTTGGAGCGTCTGAAGCCCGACCGGAGTAAAGTGATGGATTGTACCGTAAACTGGACCGCCGCGATGTACAAGAGGAGGCGACTCCCGGGCCCGAACCTTCTGGAGGCCCCCATCGCCGCCATCAGTCATCATTAACCAATCAACATGTCGCATTTGTTCGGCGATGTGAGCGGACGCAGATGGAAATCCAGCGGTAACAGGCGGAGGGAGTTACAGGCCCATAAATACAGGTACATTAAAAGGTCCACTTCACCAAGATTATTAAAAAAAAAAAAAAAAGAAAAAACTTCGTGACTCCTGCTTTTCTCTTTCCTGCCCTCGCCACGCAACGATGGAGGCCAATGGAATTTGAATGCATTGAAAGCACCGGGGTGTCCCGTCGTCGGATTTACAGTCGGCGTATTAGCTGCATCAACTGTTGTTAAAACTGTTGCATCGCTCGCATATTGAATGCGACAGTCGTGCATAAATCCTGCCGTCGGGAAAATTGACTTTTGTTGAACTTTTATTAGAGGATGTAAATTATGCCGCTGCTGAATTGTAAATTTGATTTTGCTGAAAAGTGTTTTGTCATATTTTTGTGTGCCTGCATTGATATAAATGTGATGGACAAAAAAAAAAAAAAATAAATACTAGAAAGCCCCATTTTGGTATGACACGATACAATTTAACTCCAAACTTAAAGTTGAACAAACAGCTCTTTAAAATGTAAAAAAAAACAAAAAAAACATTGCTACCTTCCTGAACGTAGGATTTATTGCTGGTTGTATTCGACGGTAACATTTATCGAGGTGTTCTTCTCTACGGTAAAAAAAAAAATAGACCGTATTAAAACTTCAGATTTATTTTTTTTATGATGGTATCAGTATTTGTGACAATATTGACTCGAGGTTGTGAGATTAATTAGCAGGTTTTGAGCTTTTGGCCTCTGCTTAACGGACAAACCGTGCTTCCCTGCGGTCACATGAAATTTGACCATGTGATGGAAAAGCTGACTTGGGGGGGGGGATATTTAGGCACAACAAACGTTACGCAGGTAACATCAACAAAAGCAAACTCAAGCGCAAAAACCGTCACGTGTACAACCTTGTTGTAGGATTTTTATTGGGGTCAAATAAAGTTTTTTTTAATTTTTTAATTTTTATTTATTTATTTAATTTGTCTGGTTCTCCAATCAAAGCAAATCAAAATGTCATCTTTGTGATACACGTTTCGAGATCTTAGGGTTAAAATGAGTCTTTTTCATCTCCCAAACCCCAAAATGTCTTTCCTTTTTTGCTGTTCCCATCTTGGTCCAATTTGTTGTCCTCTGTCCCGATGCTCGGTTTGCCTTCGGTTGGAGTCTACTCTCTCACACACACACACACACACACACACACACACACACACACACACACACACACACACACACCTTAAACTCTAGGAAGTATCGTCTTGCTCCGAGCGGGGCTGAATCACTGGTTCACTTTCGCTGTCCTCTAATGGCAGGTTTTAAAAACAGAATTAAGGACTCCAAAAAGCGCCGCCGGAATGACATCATGAACTCCAAAGACGACACGCAGCTAAAAACGGAGGAGGTCCTTTGAAGAACAACAGACCGTAGTACAGATGATTTACCCCCCCCCCCGTCCCCCTCCTCCCCCGCCCCTCCGTGTCAGCAGTGATTTCAAAGCCGGCTCCCTCCAATCCACCGCGGAGCGACTCAGCATCGGGCTGCTGCAGCGAGGGGAAGGAGGCTCCTCGTATGAAACGCTGCAGAAAAAGCTGTGCCGATGACCTTTCGAGCAAAGCTCAGCCTGACCGGGACGCGATATGGAAACGGAAAAGTAGATAAAAGACCAAGGGCCTCGGGGCGAAAATCAGCGTAGTTGTGGAAAGGAATTTATGACATACATGTGTTAACATGAGTCTAACTAGCGTATTCTGTTGACACAGTTCATCTGTAAAATGACCTCATTGGTTACTGCCTTGTTTTTTGCCTGAGGGGGGGAAGGCTAATAACACCCAGTGTTTTTTTTGTTTGTTTTTTTGTTATACATTCAATAAAGCTTTCTTTTATTTTTTTTAAATTTTTTTTCCAGAACCCGTTTTCGCAGACGTGCGCTTCGAGCCCCGGTGTTTCCTCCTCGGTCCTGCAGCAGCAGATCGGGTTGCTCGCAGGCACGCTGGGTGGTTTTGATCAGGGTCGGGGGGGTGGGGTGGGGTGGGGGTGGATGGGGGGGGGGGGGGGGTGCAGGGGGCAAATATATCATCTCCATCTGGGAACTGAGACGTGAGGGCGAGGGCCAATGAGAGACAGCTTGCCTTTTGCTCCGATAGTAACTGCTGACTTGGTGAGAGAATCTTCTGGGACGGATCAACGACATATCGGCACGCGTCAACATTATTATTATTTTTTTTTTTTTTTAAATACAAAGAACGCACTCGACAGAATAGATCAGAATTATAGGCTGATATAAACGAAGGCGCTTTCTGACGATGACGCCCGCCGTAGTTCTTTCTTTCTTAGATGTAGCAGGACATTTGGACACAGTCTGCTCAACGGTTCTGGTGAGTTTCTAGGTTTTCGACGACAAGGCGAGTATTTTTGAAAGGCAACTAGAAAAGGGCTGAATTAAAAAAAAAAAAAAAAAGGCTTCGATTACCATCTTCTATCCAAAAAAAAGTGTTGCCAAAAGCCTACTGTTACACTCTCCCCCCTCTAAACTGCATGATACTTAAAGTCGTGTACTGTAATGTGCGATATCATTTTTTATTTTTTCCTTAAAAAGGGATTTAGACAAAAATTTGTATAGGGGGGAAAAAAAAAAAGACTTTGGAGTCAGTATCAGAACTGAAAATCAGTTTTCTGACGGTACTAAGTGGCGCTTTAAGCTCGACTACATCTGAGAGGACAAACCTGTATCGTCTACAATTTCATTCTGGTGCCGTACTGGCAAATCGTTTTACAGTTCAAAAAGTCCTTATTGGTCTTTTAGTGCCCCTTTTTCTATCCTCTTAGTTCAGCTTCTGTCTGAAGCAGGAAGTTCTACCCGACCTTTTCTCTTTTTCTAGTGTTTGAGAACCAATCAAAACTATGAAAATAAAAAAGAACAAAAAACAAAGAAACCAAAAACGTCATTTCTTTTCCAGCGCGACTTGGACACCGGCGGACTCCGTCTGCGAAAGACGGACTGTGAACAGAGGTAAAAGAGGCAGGAAGCAGCCGGATGAGAGCAATTAGATTAGCTCAGGGGTGGTGGTGGTGGTGGTGGTGGGGGGGAGAAGAGTCATCATCTCAGAGATGGCCGGGAGATTAGATAACTCCGGGTGGAACAGCGATTGAACAAGTTCCCTCTTCGTCCCTCAATCAATTCTCTCATCCCGGGGCGGCAGAGGAGGGAAAGTGGGCGTCCGGCGGAGCGAGTACACACAACTCTGTTGGTTTCTGCACCGAAGGAGATTAAACATCCACTTTTTTTTGAAGTTCTCGTCCATTTCCGGACCAGAACTTGTCTCAGACCGAACTACGGTAATCATCGGTCCCGCTAAAGTTTTAGTATCGTCTACAAAGCCAACGCCTCGTACGTCTTTTTTCTTTTTTTTTTTCTACTGCGCTTTAGAGCCACGTTGCCATGAAAATGTTCTTTTACTACGGTGACCACGGTTACGGTAGTTTAGTATCGTACGCGAACCCGGAAAACGATAAAACGGTGAACTCGCTTCTTTCCAAAACACCGATTAGTCCACGCGACTTTCCTTCTTCTTTATTTCCCGTTTTTTTTAAAATTGTACCCGGCGCCCGGTTGTAAAAGAACCTGCATTAAATAACATGGAGGAGAAGAATTTGAACTGCTACGTTGACGTCGAGCGGACACAATCAGAGGAACAAGAGTACTCTGTAACGCAGCACAACGGGAAGGCGCCGAAAGGTTTTCTTTTCAAGTAAATGAGCGGCAATTTGGGGCGAGTCAAACCACAAACTAATCACTTGTCCCTTTGACTCGTGGCCTGACCTTCCACAAAATGCAATTGAGCTAATTCTTAAGTTGTCCCAGTTGCCTTTTATTTTGCAATCGTGTTATTGTAATTTCATTCCAGGTGGTCTTTCACTTTCCCCATGAACAAAAGCAGACCTCGAAGCCGGCGGCCAAGCCGGAGACCCGCTCGGCGTTCCAGCCGGCCGCGGATCAATGTTTTTACTGTAATTCTATCAACCGTCATCACGGCGGAGGCGGAGGCGGCGGGTGGAGGGTGGAGGGTGTCGGTGGGGGACGCAGCGACGGAGGGTGACAAAGATTAGTTGCAGAGACATTTTTGGAGAATTTACAGATCAACCGGGACGTGAGAAGAAAACTAAAACAAAAGGACTTGAGTTTTGAGAAGAAGTAAAGTTGGCTTTCTTTGGTCCGAACCGAAATGGAAAAAAAATGTCGTTTATTGAATTTCGTTCTTGCTATTTTTCCACACGCTTCGATTTACAAGCCAGGCGAGACTTGAAAGCAGCAGTCACGCGGACAAACAGGTCGTCTGTTTATCGTCTTCGGATGCATGAAGTGTGCCGCGATGTATATTTTTCTTATTGTAACAAATCTTACAAAAAGATCAAAATAAAGTGCTGCACTGGACTGTATAAATCGTGTATATAAATATCCACCAGAGAACCCAATCTGCATCTGAAAATTGTCCCTGACAAATTCCACCTATTTATTCCCTTTTGAGTAACCGCCATTATAATGCACAGTGCCCGGCGATTAATAGTACAAACTCTTTCTAAAACAATTAACATTTCTGAGCGGAGGAATGAATATCTTTGGGCCTGACAGCCTCAGAAAAAAAAAAAAAAAAAACAGTCGACGTATTTGGGGATATTAGGTCCTTTCCAGGTGGACGCTCGTCGTCACGGCACCCACCGGTTCACGAACCGGAGCCTCGGGTTTGGCATTTTGGCCGCAGCCGTCCTTTTTTGGAGCCACAAGTGGCCGTGTTACCTTTTATTTCCGGCCCTGATATGTTAATGATTATGGAATTACGTTCACAAACACCACTGATCACAAAGAGTGAATTTATAATGACGTGAAAAAAACATTGACTTTGTTTTTCAGGGGCCAAATTGATGCTTTTCAAATGAGAGTCCAATCCCGTGACCCTAGTGGACCGCAGTGGTATTGCACTTCGACGTTGGCTTCGTTTTCAACTTTTACATGAAGTTTATGGTTCTTTTAATTGGATTTGCATGCGTGATTTGAAGGGGTGCAGGTGTGAGTTTTAAACGTGAAAAAAGTAAGATGAATATAAGGCAAAAAAAAAATACCTCAACGACCACGTACGTTTTCAGAGAACTCGATGAGCGTGAACTCGGTGCGGTCCGGGCCCGTCTTAACCCTCCCGTTGTCCTCGGGTCAAAATGACCCGCAGCTGTGTTCAACCAAGGCCCATTTTATTTCTATATTTTTATATTTTTTTGGGATCATTGGCCATCATCCTCGTCACCAATGATCCCAAAAAAATATGAAAATAAAAATAGAACTTGGTTGAACACGGCTGCGGGTCATTTTGACCCGAGGACAACGGGAGGGTCAAACAGCCCCGGCGTCGGATTTCATTCGGAAACTCCGCGCTCCGCCTCGGAGAGATAAATTTCAGCTTTGCCGGTTTTGGCACGAAGCAGCCGCCGACCGCCGCCGAATCGCCCCCCCCCCCCCGCAGCTTGTAAAGTGAAGGGAATCAAGGAGCTGGGATCGCAAATGAAAACACTCAGCGCTTTTTCTTTTGTTTTTTTTTGTACACGATCTGCTCTTAACGCACTCGGCGGGTCCGGTCGATGTGATGCGGGAAGACGCACACAGAGAGAGAGGGAAACCGCAAAGAGCTAAATCAGCGCACAAATATGTTAGTGATTCAACATTTGCCCGTACCTGAGGCACGCCGCTCATAAACACACATAGACGGTCCTCAGTGATTTTATTTGATTTATTTTCATCCTTTGTTATATCCCCCCCACGAGTGTTTCATCTCGGCGCCGCGTCGTGCCGCTTTCTTGTAAATCGTTCAGAATTCACATTAGGAAATAGAAGTCTGTTAAAAAAAAATAAAAAATAAAAAATCACACCTTCGAGGATGAGGCAGTGGCACAATATTTCCATTTCCTTCAGAGGAATGCTTAAGAGATTTTCTTCAAAGGCTCTATGGTTTCCTAAAAGAACTGGGTGATGTGTTTTTTTTACAGCAAAAATTACTCAGTACGGGACAACAGAAGTAAAAAAAAAAATTTTGATTTGTTGAGGACTATTTTCAGCAGCTGGTAAACACAGCCCTTCAGTATTTCTGGCAGCAGGACCGTATGTGCGACTGAGTCAAAAATAAACTCCAGCACCCATGTTCACAGTGATGAGGCGTCGGCCCGCTTAAAATTCCCATTTCTGTTGGGACAACAGTGGAAGCTCTACGGCAGAGAGGGATGAGCTATATCGGGCCGGAAAAAGGCACTGTTGATACATGTCAACAGGATATTTATTAAAGTGGGACAATTAACATCATTAACAAGTGAGCCGAAATTAAACTTTCGGCTCATTTGTTGTATTTGGCACGTTTGTGCGTGAAATGTTTTCCTGTCTTATCCAACTCCATTTATGGTCCCTCTGCAGTTTACATGGCAACTCATTTATATCTATATCGATATAGATATAGATATAGATATAGATATGGATAAACATAAGACCTATGTTTATTGATGGGGATTAGCTCTCTCGGTAGTATTCTCATCGTGCTTGAATTGTTTCGAGAGCAGCCGAGCGTCCCGTCCCCCCCCCCCCCCTATTGAATGCACCCCCACCCCCACCCCACCCACACCCCCGCCCGCGGTCTATTTGCAGCACACGCCGTGCCTTTAAACTAGGCGCGAAACGAAGAGCGATTGAAACCGAGAGGCCTTTGCTCACATCATGTTTATCTACAAATCGTGGACAAATAGCTTATTTGTTTTTGAAAATCCCGGCGTACATTGTCATATTTCTACATCGCGTCTTCCGCTCTGAATAAGTGGAACGGATCCTCGCTGCCGACGTACGGGAGGCGGCGGAGAAATCGTGTGTGACAATCACTTGGATGGCAGCCGGGAGGCGAGTGGCCACACTCCATATCGTATTGATTTTAGCTTAGAAAAGGCTGCTGTGGACAGACGGATGGAGGGAAGAAACGGGTGGGGGGGGGGGGGGGGGGGGGGGGGAGGAGGGTTGGTGGCGGTGATGATGATGATGGTACAGAAAAAAAACGACGGGGCGGACGAGATGTTTGGTTAAAGTGTGTTGATGTGTTTCTGTCCCGTAAACGCAGCGATTTGTCGTAATAATGACAGCGGGGGGTGGAGGGGGGGGGGGGGTGGTGAGGGGGGGGGGGGGGGGGTTGATATTTTCAATTGTTACACACCAGATCGGCTGATTTCCAGCAAGGCCACTCACAGTCTGTATTTGCGAGTGAATTGATTAGTAATAGATTTGCCTGCAAACTCCCTCCCCCCCCACTCCCCTCCATCCCTCCCCTCCTTCCTTCCCCTCCCTCCCCCCTTTTCCCTTAATCATCCTCTCATCAAAAAGGAACCAAATCCAGGAGCCGGAGCGCTGATCCTCAATCAGATGTATAAAACGCTCCCCTCCCCTCCCCTCCCCTCCTCCCTCCTCTTGTTGCGTGTTGTTGTGAATATTTTTGCCTCATCCAAAAAAATTGCATGAAAATTGCAATCGCTTCTTTGTAAAAGGTTTTGTGAACTTGAATTACCTCTTTACATACGTACGGTGTATACTAAACACAGTCACGATTTCAGATATGAATATTGGAGATTTTTTTTGTATTTTTTTTTTTTTAAACACACCCTCCCTCGTCGAATGAAAAGTCGTAAGGGTGCTGACGTCAGCAAGCTGGCCGTCAAACCGTCCCGTCGTCACGGGGCTGCTGCCCGCGTCGGGGGGGGGGGGGGGGGGGGGTAACACTTTCCGGGATCCTTCAAAAATTCTCCATTCAGAGAATTTTCAACTCTCCATCCTGTGTGTCCTCGGAGGTCCCGGAAGGACACGCACTCATAAAAAAAAAAAAAAAAAAAAAAAAAAAAGGGGCGGGACCGTTTCTATGAAGCATATCTCCAATAGAAGGACATTCAAATGAAGATACTTCGCGTTTGTAAAGTTTTCTCTCCGTTTCTATCGCAACTTAAAGAGTATATACCGCCTACATCAGTCCAGCTGTAACATGACCTGCTTCACCGAGCTCGCAAACAATATTTGCCGTCTTTTCACCAGCAGGAATCCAGAGCTCAGAGTGAGACAACAGCGAGAGGTAGATTTGTTTTGTTTGACTGGCAGAAGGTTTATTGAAGCTTGAAACAGTCAAGCGAACTAATCTCGGTGTAATAACTGACCTGAAATGTACTCCTGAAGAGACCTGATAATATCCACGGAGCCGGCTTTCAAAAAAAAAACTCTGCTTCTCGGTGCTTTTCATGGATGTCTTTTCTTTTTTCTTTTTTTTTTTTTACCACGTAGAACCTGAGCAAGTCCCTTTGAAAAACGAGCATGGAAAATGACTTATTTGTTCCTCATTAACTTTTTTTTTAGATCTGGCCGGGATGCAGCTTGTATCCTAAATCACTCATCTCAACCGTGAAATGCTGCAATCCTCCGGAGTGAGAACGTTGCCAGTTTTCCTATAAAAAAATAAAAAAACAAATAAAAATCAACTAAGCTGCACAATTTATTGTGTTTATATTGACATTGGATCAATAAATGTGGACACTGATTAGCCACAACAAAGTTTAAGCTGATACTGCGTTAGAACTTATTGAATGTTTTAATGTTTAATTAAATATGTCGGAGGCTCATTCATTAAACAAGACGAATCCTGCTTGTTCCCTGTAATGGGCATCATGAAGAGTTCGTTTTGAAGAGGCCACGCCCTCTCCGCTCATCTTTGCGTGGATGCAGCGCATGAACGCTGCAAACATGCGGCGTCACGGCAAAAAGCGTACAAAAAAAAAAATAGACACGCCGGTCCACCGCCGTCAAAACGTGAAATAGTCACGCTTTGCGCTGTGTAGGCGTGACGGTTACACGCTTTCCTGTCGAAAAGCACGAGAATGAAACCTTGTGCTTTGCGTTAAGCCGTTTGACGTTAAGGAAAATGAAACTTAAAAGCTAAAACACGTGGCAGGGGGGGGGGGGTTACTAAATACAGAAAAAAAGAACATAGTCTGGGTTGGGATAAAAACAACAACCTCACGGATTGATTTCACGTCGCCACGGCAACATCCTAATAGCGCAGAAAACGTGACGCGCGTGTAAGTTTCACGCTTCCAAAACGTCAAACTGTCACGCCTAGAGAGGCCAAAGCGTGACTATCTCACGCTCCCCCCCCACCCCCCTACGGCGTCTATTTCAGGCTTTTCCCGTGTAGCCTTGAAACTTCCAGTTTCTGAGACCTCCGTCTCTGTCAAAACTTTTTCACCGCCTACATTTTCCACTCTATTCTCCTCGCTCACCTGTACTTTTTATTTATATATATATATATTTTTTTTACTTCTCCCCGTAACTCCTCGGCGGCATCTCCAGTCGCATGGCAATGCGACACTTCATTAGTTTTCCATCATCCCGGGGCAGCGACGAAACCTACAGGTAGACACCAAAAAAAAAAAAAAAAAAAAGTGACAACGCGTGAGAGATGTTTCCTGCTATGGGGGAGGCCGGTTGGCGACAAGCAAAGCCCCCCCCCCCCCTACAGTATGTAGTCTATATTTAACCGGCGGAAAGGATGTAATAACCCCCCCCCCCTTTATTTTCACTTGGCTTGATTTCCTTTCCGCCGTGCCGGTTTTGTGCGCTTTGGTCGTATTAATAACCTCAAAATGTCTTGCAGATGTGCACGGCTAGTAATTTTCGGG
>NW_027185312.1:0-60085 GCF_022577435.1 Embiotoca jacksoni
AACACTTTGTCCATGTTGTTTATCCCATTTGCCATAGTAGTGATGAAGAAATTTGTTCGTAAACACTTTGTTTAAGCCGTGCACTGTAAAGCAGTTTTAGTGTTTTTGAGCTTCTCTCGCTGAGATAAGGCTGTTTTTGAACACATTGTGTTTCCTGTGAAATTGTCACACAAAGTGACTTGAAACCACTTTGTCCATGTTGTTTATCCCATTTGCCATAGTAGTGATGAAGAAATTTGTTCGTAAACACTTAGTTTAAGCTGTAAAGCAGTTTTATGCTGTTTTTGAGCTTCTCTCGCTGAGATAAGGCTGTTTTGAAACATTGTGTTTCCTGTGAAATTGTCCACACAAAGTGACTTGAAACCACTTTGCCCATGTAGTGTATCCCATTTGCCAAAGTTCTGAGTATGAACTTGTTTGTAAACACTTAGTTTAAGCCGCGGCTCTGTGATGCAGTTTTACATTAGGATGAGAAAGTGAGTCTTGAATGCTGTTTTCTGTGTAATTGCAGACACAAAGTGAAGCCACATTGGCCATGTAGTGTATCCCATTTGCTGATGAAGAAATTTGTTCGTAAACACTTAGTTTAAGCGCGTAAAGCAGTTTTATGCTGTTTTGAGCTTCTCTTGCTGAGATAAGGCTGTTTTTGAAACATTGTGTTTCCTGTGAAATTGTCCACACGAAGTGACTTGAAACCACTTTGTCCATGTTGTTTATCCCATTTGCCATAGTAGTGATGAAGAAATTTGTTGCGTAAACACTTAGTTTAAGCCGTGGCACTGTAAAGCAGTTTTATGCTGTTTTTGAGCTTCTCTCGCTGAGATAAGGCTGTTTTGAAACATTGTGTTTCCTGTGAAATTGTCCACACAAAGTGACTTGAAACCACTTTGCCCATGTAGTGTATCCCATTTGCCAAAGTTCTGAGTATGAAACTTGTTTGTAAACACTTAGTTTAAGCCGCGGGCTGTGATGCAGTTTTACATTAGGATGAGAAAGTGAGTCTTGAAATGCTGTTTTTGTGTAATTGCAGACACAAAGTGAAGCCACATTGGCCATGTAGTGTATCCCATTGCTGATGAAGAAATTTGTTCGTAAACACTTAGTTTAAGCCGTGCACTGTAAAGCAGTTTTATGTGTTTTTGAGCTTCTCTCGCTGAGATAAGGCTGTTTTGAAACATTGTGTTTCCTGTGAAATTGTCCACACAAAGTGACTTGAAACCACTTTGTCCATGTTGTTTATCCCATTTGCCATAGTAGTGATGAAGAAATTTGTTCGTAAACACTTAGTTTAAGCCGTGGCACTGTAAAGCAGTTTTATGCTGTTTTTGAGCTTCTCTCGCTGAGATAAGGCTGTTTTTGAAACATTGTGTTTCCTGTGAAATTGTCACACAAAGTGACTTGAAGCCACTTTGTCCATGTTGTTTATCCCATTTGCCATAGTAGTGATGAAGAAATTTGTTCGTATACACTTAGTTTAAGCTGTAAAGCAGTTTTATGCTGTTTTTGAGCTTCTCTCGCTGAGATAAGGCTGTTTTTGAAACATTGTGTTTCCTGTGAAATTGTCCACACAAAGTGACTTGAAACCACTTTGCCCATGTAGTGCATCCCATTTGCCAAAGTACTGAGTATGAAACTTGTTTGTAAACACTTAGTTTAAGCCGTGGCGCTGTGATGCAGTTTTACATTAGGATGAGAAAGTGAGTCTTGAAATGCTGTTTTCTGTGTAATTGCAGACACAAAGTGAAGCCACATTGGCCATGTAGTGTATCCCATTTGCTGATGAAGAAATTTGTTCGTAAACACTTAGTTTAAGCCGTGGCACTGTAAAGCAGTTTTATGCTGTTTTTGAGCTTCTCTCGCTGAGATAAGGCTGTTTTTGAAACATTGTGTTTCCTGTGAAATTGTCCACACAAAGTGACTTGAAACCACTTTGTCCATGTTGTTTATCCCATTTGCCATAGTAGTGATGAAGAAATTTGTTCGTAAACACTTTGTTTAAGCCGTGGCACTGTAAAGCAGTTTTATGCTGTTTTTGAGCTTCTCTCCCTGAGATAATGCTGTTTTTGAAACATTGTGTTTCCTGTGAAATTGTCCACACAAAGTGACTTGAAACCACTTTGTCCATGTTGTTTATCCCATTTGCCATAGTAGTGATGAAGAAATTTGTTCGTAAACACTTAGTTTAAGCTGTAAAGCAGTTTTATGCTGTTTTTGAGCTTCTCTCGCTGAGATAAGGCTGTTTTTGAAACATTGTGTTTCCTGTGAAATTGTCACACAAAGTGACTTGAAGCCACTTTGTCCATGTTGTTTATCCCATTTGCCATAGTAGTGATGAAGAAATTTGTTCGTATACACTTAGTTTAAGCTGTAAAGCAGTTTTATGCTGTTTTTGAGCTTCTCTCGCTGAGATAAGGCTGTTTTTGAAACATTGTGTTTCCTGTGAAATTGTCTACACAAAGTGACTTGAAACCACTTTGCCCATGTAGTGCATCCCATTTGCCAAAGTTCTGAGTATGAAACTTGTTTGTAAACACTTAGTTTAAGCCGTGGCGCTGTGATGCAGTTTTACATTAGGATGAGAAAGTGAGTCTTGAAATGCTGTTTTCTGTGTAATTGCAGACACAAAGTGAAGCCACATTGGCCATGTAGTGTATCCCATTTGCTGATGAAGAAATTTGTTCGTAAACACTTAGTTTAAGCTGTAAAGCAGTTTTATGCTGTTTTTGAGCTTCTCTCGCTGAGATAAGGCTGTTTTTGAAACATTGTGTTTACTGTGAAATTGTCCACACAAAGTGACTTGAAGCCACTTTGTCCATGTTGTTTATCCCATTTGCCATAGTAGTGATGAAGAAATTTGTTCGTAAACACTTAGTTTAAGCCGTAAAGCAGTTTTATGCTGTTTTTGAGCTTCTCTCGCTGAGATAAGGCTGTTTTTGAAACATTGTGTTTCCTGTGAAATTGTCCACACAAAGTGACTTGAAACCACTTTGCCCATGTAGTGCATCCCATTTGCCAAAGTTCTGAGTATGAAACTTGTTTGTAAACACTTAGTTTAAGCCGTGGCGCTGTGATGCAGTTTTACATTAGGATGAGAAAGTGAGTCTTGAAATGCTGTTTTCTGTGTAATTGCAGACACAAAGTGAAGCCACATTGGCCATGTAGTGTATCCCATTTGCTGATGAAGAAATTTGTTCGTAAACACTTAGTTTAAGCCGTGGCACTGTAAAGCAGTTTTATGCTGTTTTTGAGCTTCTCTCGCTGAGATAAGGCTGTTTTTGAAACATTGTGTTTCCTGTGAAATTGTCCACACAAAGTGACTTGAAACCACTTTGCCCATGTAGTGTATCCCATTTGCCAAAGTTCTGAGTATGAAACTTGTTTGTAAACACTTAGTTTAAGCCGCGGCGCTGTGATGCAGTTTTACATTAGGATGAGAAAGTGAGTCTTGAAATGCTGTTTTCTGTGTAATTGCAGACACAAAGTGAAGCCACATTGGCCATGTAGTGTATCCCATTTGCTGATGAAGAAATTTGTTCGTAAACACTTAGTTTAAGCCGTGGCACTGTAAAGCAGTTTTATGCTGTTTTTGAGCTTCTCTCGCTGAGATAAGGCTGTTTTTGAAACATTGTGTTTCCTGTGAAATTGTCCACACAAAGTGACTTGAAACCACTTTGTCCATGTTGTTTATCCCATTTTCCATAGTAGTGATGAAGAAATTTGTTCGTAAACACTTAGTTTAAGCCGTGGCACTGTAAAGCAGTTTTATGCTGTTTTTGAGCTTCTCTCGCTGAGATAAGGCTGTTTTTGAAACATTGTGTTTCCTGTGAAATTGTCACACAAAGTGACTTGAAGCCACTTTGTCCATGTTGTTTATCCCATTTGCCATAGTAGTGATGAAGAAATTTGTTCGTATACACTTAGTTTAAGCTGTAAAGCAGTTTTATGCTGTTTTTGAGCTTCTCTCGCTGAGATAAGGCTGTTTTTGAAACATTGTGTTTCCTGTGAAATTGTCTACACAAAGTGACTTGAAACCACTTTGCCCATGTAGTGCATCCCATTTGCCAAAGTTCTGAGTATGAAACTTGTTTGTAAACACTTAGTTTAAGCCGTGGCGCTGTGATGCAGTTTTACATTAGGATGAGAAAGTGAGTCTTGAAATGCTGTTTTCTGTGTAATTGCAGACACAAAGTGAAGCCACATTGGCCATGTAGTGTATCCCATTTGCTGATGAAGAAATTTGTTCGTAAACACTTAGTTTAAGCTGTAAAGCAGTTTTATGCTGTTTTTGAGCTTCTCTCGCTGAGATAAGGCTGTTTTTGAAACATTGTGTTTACTGTGAATTTGTCCACACAAAGTGACTTGAAGCCACTTTGTCCATGTTGTTTATCCCATTTGCCATAGTAGTGATGAAGAAATTTGTTCGTAAACACTTAGTTTAAGCCGTAAAGCAGTTTTATGCTGTTTTTGAGCTTCTCTCGCTGAGATAAGGCTGTTTTTGAAACATTGTGTTTCCTGTGAAATTGTCCACACAAAGTGACTTGAAACCACTTTGCCCATGTAGTGCATCCCATTTGCCAAAGTTCTGAGTATGAAACTTGTTTGTAAACACTTAGTTTAAGCCGTGGCGCTGTGATGCAGTTTTACATTAGGATGAGAAAGTGAGTCTTGAAATGCTGTTTTCTGTGTAATTGCAGACACAAAGTGAAGCCACATTGGCCATGTAGTGTATCCCATTTGCTGATGAAGAAATTTGTTCGTAAACACTTAGTTTAAGCCGTGGCACTGTAAAGCAGTTTTATGCTGTTTTTGAGCTTCTCTCGCTGAGATAAGGCTGTTTTTGAAACATTGTGTTTCCTGTGAAATTGTCCACACAAAGTGACTTGAAACCACTTTGCCCATGTAGTGTATCCCATTTGCCAAAGTTCTGAGTATGAAACTTGTTTGTAAACACTTAGTTTAAGCCGCGGCTCTGTGATGCAGTTTTACATTAGGATGAGAAAGTGAGTCTTGAAATGCTGTTTTCTGTGTAATTGCAGACACAAAGTGAAGCCACATTGGCCATGTAGTGTATCCCATTTGCTGATGAAGAAATTTGTTCGTAAACACTTAGTTTAAGCCGTAAAGCAGTTTTATGCTGTTTTTGAGCTTCTCTTGCTGAGATAAGGCTGTTTTTGAAACATTGTGTTTCCTGTGAAATTGTCCACACGAAGTGACTTGAAACCACTTTGTCCATGTTGTTTATCCCATTTGCCATAGTAGTGATGAAGAAATTTGTTGGTAAACACTTAGTTTAAGCCGTGGCACTGTAAAGCAGTTTTATGCTGTTTTTGAGCTTCTCTCGCTGAGATAAGGCTGTTTTTGAAACATTGTGTTTCCTGTGAAATTGTCCACACAAAGTGACTTGAAACCACTTTGCCCATGTAGTGTATCCCATTTGCCAAAGTTCTGAGTATGAAACTTGTTTGTAAACACTTAGTTTAAGCCGCGGCGCTGTGATGCAGTTTTACATTAGGATGAGAAAGTGAGTCTTGAAATGCTGTTTTCTGTGTAATTGCAGACACAAAGTGAAGCCACATTGGCCATGTAGTGTATCCCATTTGCTGATGAAGAAATTTGTTCGTAAACACTTAGTTTAAGCCGTGGCACTGTAAAGCAGTTTTATGCTGTTTTTGAGCTTCTCTCGCTGAGATAAGGCTGTTTTTGAAACATTGTGTTTCCTGTGAAATTGTCCACACAAAGTGACTTGAAACCACTTTGTCCATGTTGTTTATCCCATTTGCCATAGTAGTGATGAAGAAATTTGTTCGTAAACACTTAGTTTAAGCCGTGGCACTGTAAAGCAGTTTTATGCTGTTTTTGAGCTTCTCTCGCTGAGATAAGGCTGTTTTTGAAACATTGTGTTTCCTGTGAAATTGTCACACAAAGTGACTTGAAGCCACTTTGTCCATGTTGTTTATCCCATTTGCCATAGTAGTGATGAAGAAATTTGTTCGTATACACTTAGTTTAAGCTGTAAAGCAGTTTTATGCTGTTTTTGAGCTTCTCTCGCTGAGATAAGGCTGTTTTTGAAACATTGTGTTTCCTGTGAAATTGTCCACACAAAGTGACTTGAAACCACTTTGCCCATGTAGTGCATCCCATTTGCCAAAGTACTGAGTATGAAACTTGTTTGTAAACACTTAGTTTAAGCCGTGGCGCTGTGATGCAGTTTTACATTAGGATGAGAAAGTGAGTCTTGAAATGCTGTTTTCTGTGTAATTGCAGACACAAAGTGAAGCCACATTGGCCATGTAGTGTATCCCATTTGCTGATGAAGAAATTTGTTCGTAAACACTTAGTTTAAGCCGTGGCACTGTAAAGCAGTTTTATGCTGTTTTTGAGCTTCTCTCGCTGAGATAAGGCTGTTTTTGAAACATTGTGTTTCCTGTGAAATTGTCCACACAAAGTGACTTGAAACCACTTTGTCCATGTTGTTTATCCCATTTGCCATAGTAGTGATGAAGAAATTTGTTCGTAAACACTTTGTTTAAGCCGTGGCACTGTAAAGCAGTTTTATGCTGTTTTTGAGCTTCTCTCGCTGAGATAAGGCTGTTTTTGAAACATTGTGTTTCCTGTGAAATTGTCCACACAAAGTGACTTGAAACCACTTTGCCCATGTAGTGCATCCCATTTGCCAAAGTTCTGAGTATGAAACTTGTTTGTAAACACTTAGTTTAAGCCGTGGCGCTGTGATGCAGTTTTACATTAGGATGAGAAAGTGAGTCTTGAAATGCTGTTTTCTGTGTAATTGCAGACACAAAGTGAAGCCACATTGGCCATGTAGTGTATCCCATTTGCTGATGAAGAAATTTGTTCGTAAACACTTAGTTTAAGCCGTGGCACTGTAAAGCAGTTTTATGCTGTTTTTGAGCTTCTCTCGCTGAGATAAGGCTGTTTTTGAAACATTGTGTTTCCTGTGAAATTGTCCACACAAAGTGACTTGAAACCACTTTGTCCATGTTGTTTATCCCATTTGCCATAGTAGTGATGAAGAAATTTGTTCGTAAACACTTTGTTTAAGCCGTGGCACTGTAAAGCAGTTTTATGCTGTTTTTGAGCTTCTCTCGCTGAGATAAGGCTGTTTTTGAAACATTGTGTTTCCTGTGAAATTGTCCACACAAAGTGACTTGAAACCACTTTGTCCATGTTGTTTATCCCATTTGCCATAGTAGTGATGAAGAAATTTGTTCGTAAACACTTTGTTTAAGCCGTGGCACTGTAAAGCAGTTTTATGCTGTTTTTGAGCTTCTCTCGCTGAGATGAGGCTGTTTTTGAAACATTGTGTTTCCTGTGAAATTGTCCACACAAAGTGACTTGAAACCACTTTGTCCATGTTTTTTATCCCATTTGCCATAGTAGTGATGAAGAAATTTGTTCGTAAACACTTAGTTTAAGCCGTAAAGCAGTTTTATGCTGTTTTTGAGCTTCTCTCCGCTGAGATAAGGCTGTTTTTGAAACATTGTGTTTCCTGTGAAATTGTCCACACGAAGTGACTTGAAACCACTTTGTCCATGTTGTTTATCCCATTTGCCATAGTAGTGATGAAGAAATTTGTTGGTAAACACTTAGTTTAAGCCGCGGCGCTGTGATGCAGTTTTACATTAGGATGAGAAAGTGAGTCTTGAAATGCTGTTTTCTGTGTAAATGCAGACAACAAAGTGAAGCCACATTGGCCATGTAGTGTATCCCATTTGCTGATGAAGAAATTTGTTCGTAAACACTTAGTTTAAAGCCGTGGCACTGTAAAGCAGTTTTATGCTGTTTTTGAGCTTCTCTCGCTGAGATAAGGCTGTTTTTGAAACATTGTGTTTCCTGTGAAATTGTCCACACAAAGTGACTTGAAACCACTTTGTCCATGTTGTTTATCCCATTTGCCATAGTAGTGATGAAGAAATTTGTTCCTAAACACTTAGTTTAAGCCGTGGCACTGTAAAGCAGTTTTATGCTGTTTTTGAGCTTCTCTCGCTGAGATAAGGCTGTTTTTGAAACATTGTGTTTCCTGTGAAATTGTCCACACAAAGTGACTTGAAACCACTTTGTCCATGTTGTTTATCCCATTTGCCATAGTAGTGATGAAGAAATTTGTTCGTAAACACTTAGTTTAAGCTGTAAAGCAGTTTTATGCTGTTTTTGAGCTTCTCTCGCTGAGATAAGGCTGTTTTGAAACATTGTGTTTCCTGTGAAATTGTCCACACAAAGTGACTTGAAACCACTTTGCCCATGTAGTGTATCCCATTTGCCAAAGTTCTGAGTATGAAAACTTGTTTGTAAACACTTAGTTTAAGCCGCGGCTCTGTGATGCAGTTTTACATTAGGATGAGAAAGTGAGTCTTGAAATGCTGTTTTCTGTGTAATTGCAGACACAAAGTGAAGCCACATTGGCCATGTAGTGTATCCCATTTGCTGATGAAGAAATTTGTTCGTAAAACACTTAGTTTAAGCCGTAAAGCAGTTTTATGCTGTTTTTGAGCTTCTCTTGCTGAGATAAGGCTGTTTTTGAAACATTGTGTTTCCCTGTGAAATTGTCCACACGAAGTGACTTGAAACCACTTTGTCCATGTTGTTTATCCCATTTGCCATAGTAGTGATGAAGAAATTTGTTGGTAAACACTTAGTTTAAGCCGTGGCACTGTAAAGCAGTTTTATGCTGTTTTTGAGCTTCTCTCGCTGAGATAAGGCTGTTTTTGAAACATTGTGTTTCCTGTGAAATTGTCCACACAAAGTGACTTGAAACCACTTTGCCCATGTAGTGTATCCCATTTGCCAAAGTTCTGAGTATGAAACTTGTTTGTAAACACTTAGTTTAAGCCGCGGCGCTGTGATGCAGTTTTACATTAGGATGAGAAAGTGAGTCTTGAAATGCTGTTTTCTGTGTAATTGCAGACACAAAGTGAAGCCACATTGGCCATGTAGTGTATCCCATTTGCTGATGAAGAAATTTGTTCGTAAACACTTAGTTTAAGCCGTGGCACTGTAAAGCAGTTTTATGCTGTTTTTGAGCTTCTCTCGCTGAGATAAGGCTGTTTTTGAAACATTGTGTTTCCTGTGAAATTGTCCACACAAAGTGACTTGAAACCACTTTGTCCATGTTGTTTATCCCATTTGCCATAGTAGTGATGAAGAAATTTGTTCGTAAACACTTAGTTTAAGCCGTGGCACTGTAAAGCAGTTTTATGCTGTTTTTGAGCTTCTCTCGCTGAGATAAGGCTGTTTTTGAAACATTGTGTTTCCTGTGAAATTGTCACACAAAGTGACTTGAAGCCACTTTGTCCATGTTGTTTATCCCATTTGCCATAGTAGTGATGAAGAAATTTGTTCGTATACACTTAGTTTAAGCTGTAAAGCAGTTTTATGCTGTTTTTGAGCTTCTCTCGCTGAGATAAGGCTGTTTTTGAAACATTGTGTTTCCTGTGAAATTGTCCACACAAAGTGACTTGAAACCACTTTGCCCATGTAGTGCATCCCATTTGCCAAAGTTCTGAGTATGAAACTTGTTTGTAAACACTTAGTTTAAGCCGTGGCGCTGTGATGCAGTTTTACATTAGGATGAGAAAGTGAGTCTTGAAATGCTGTTTTTCTGTGTAATTGCAGACACAAAGTGAAGCCACATTGGCCATGTAGTGTATCCCATTTGCTGATGAAGAAATTTGTTCGTAAACACTTAGTTTAAGCCGTGGCACTGTAAAGCAGTTTTATGCTGTTTTTGAGCTTCTCTCGCTGAGATAAGGCTGTTTTTGAAACATTGTTTTTCCTGTGAAATTGTCCACACAAAGTGACTTGAAACCACTTTGTCCATGTTGTTTATCCCATTTGCCATAGTAGTGATGAAGAAATTTGTTCGTAAACACTTTGTTTAAGCCGTGGCACTGTAAAGCAGTTTTATGCTGTTTTTGAGCTTCTCTCCCTGAGATAAGGCTGTTTTTGAAACATTGTGTTTCCTGTGAAATTGTCCACACAAAGTGACTTGAAACCACTTTGTCCATGTTGTTTATCCCATTTGCCATAGTAGTGATGAAGAAATTTGTTCGTAAACACTTAGTTTAAGCTGTAAAGCAGTTTTATGCTGTTTTTGAGCTTCTCTCGCTGAGATAAGGCTGTTTTTGAAACATTGTGTTTCCTGTGAAATTGTCACACAAAGTGACTTGAAGCCACTTTGTCCATGTTGTTTATCCCATTTGCCATAGTAGTGATGAAGAAATTTGTTCGTATACACTTAGTTTAAGCTGTAAAGCAGTTTTATGCTGTTTTTGAGCTTCTCTCGCTGAGATAAGGCTGTTTTTGAAACATTGTGTTTCCTGTGAAATTGTCTACACAAAGTGACTTGAAACCACTTTTGCCCATGTAGTGCATCCCATTTGCCAAAGTTCTGAGTATGAAACTTGTTTGTAAACACTTAGTTTAAGCCGTGGCGCTGTGATGCAGTTTTACATTAGGATGAGAAAGTGAGTCTTGAAATGCTGTTTTCTGTGTAATTGCAGACACAAAGTGAAGCCACATTGGCCATGTAGTGTATCCCATTTGCTGATGAAGAAATTTGTTCGTAAACACTTAGTTTAAGCTGTAAAGCAGTTTTATGCTGTTTTTGAGCTTCTCTCGCTGAGATAAGGCTGTTTTTGAAACATTGTGTTTACTGTGAAATTGTCCACACAAAGTGACTTGAAGCCACTTTGTCCATGTTGTTTATCCCATTTGCCATAGTAGTGATGAAGAAATTTGTTCGTAAACACTTAGTTTAAGCCGTAAAGCAGTTTTATGCTGTTTTGAGCTTCTCTCGCTGAGATAAGGCTGTTTTTGAAACATTGTGTTTCCTGTGAAATTGTCCACACAAAGTGACTTGAAACCACTTTGCCCATGTAGTGCATCCCATTTGCCAAAGTTCTGAGTATGAAACTTGTTTGTAAACACTTAGTTTAAGCCGTGGCGCTGTGATGCAGTTTTACATTAGGATGAGAAAGTGAGTCTTGAAATGCTGTTTTCTGTGTAATTGCAGACACAAAGTGAAGCCACATTGGCCATGTAGTGTATCCCATTTGCTGATGAAGAAATTTGTTGGTAAACACTTAGTTTAAGCCGTGGCACTGTAAAGCAGTTTTATGCTGTTTTTGAGCTTCTCTCGCTGAGATAAGGCTGTTTTTGAAACATTGTGTTTCCTGTGAAATTGTCCACACAAAGTGACTTGAAACCACTTTGTCCATGTTGTTTATCCCATTTGCCATAGTAGTGATGAAGAAATTTGTTCGTAAACACTTTGTTTAAGCCGTGGCACTGTAAAGCAGTTTTATGCTGTTTTTGAGCTTCTCTCGCTGAGATAAGGCTGTTTTTGAAACATTGTGTTTCCTGTGAAATTGTCCACACAAAGTGACTTGAAACCACTTTGTCCATGTTCTTTATCCCATTTGCCATAGTAGTGATGAAGAAATTTGTTCGTAAACACTTAGTTTAAGCTGTAAAGCAGTTTTATGCTGTTTTTGAGCTTCTCTCGCTGAGATAAGGCTGTTTTTGAAACATTGTGTTTCCTGTGAAATTGTCCACACAAAGTGACTTGAAACCACTTTGCCCATGTAGTGCATCCCATTTGCCAAAGTTCTGAGTATGAAACTTGTTTGTAAACACTTAGTTTAAGCCGTGGCACTGTAAAGCAGTTTTATGCTGTTTTTGAGCTTCTCTCGCTGAGATAAGGCTGTTTTTGAAACATTGTGTTTCCTGTGAACTTGTCACACAAAGTGACTTGAAGCCACTTTGTCCATGTTGTTTATCCCATTTGCCATAGTAGTGATGAAAAAATTTGTTCGTATACACTTAGTTTAAGCTGTAAAGCAGTTTTATGCTGTTTTTGAGCTTCTCTCGCTGAGATAAGGCTGTTTTTGAAACATTGTGTTTCCTGTGAAATTGTCCACACAAAGTGACTTGAAACCACTTTGTCCATGTTGTTTATCCCATTTGCCATAGTAGTGATGAAGAAATTTGTTCGTAAACACTTTGTTTAAGCCGTGGCACTGTAAAGCAGTTTTATGCTGTTTTTGAGCTTCTCTCGCTGAGATGAGGCTGTTTTTGAAACATTGTGTTTCCTGTGAAATTGTCCACACAAAGTGACTTGAAACCACTTTGTCCATGTTGTTTATCCCATTTGCCATAATAGTGATGAAGAAATTTGTTCGTAAACACTTAGTTTAAGCTGTAAAGCAGTTTTATGCTGTTTTTGAGCTTCTCTCGCTGAGATAAGGCTGTTTTTGAAACATTGTGTTTCCTGTGAAATTGTCCACACAAAGTGACTTGAAACCACTTTGCCCATGTAGTGTATCCCATTTGCCAAAGTTCTGAGTATGAAACTTGTTTGTAAACACTTAGTTTAAGCCGCGGCTCTGTGATGCAGTTTTACATTAGGATGAGAAAGTGAGTCTTGAAATGCTGTTTTCTGTGTAATTGCAGACACAAAGTGAAGCCACATTGGCCATGTAGTGTATCCCATTTGCTGATGAAGAAATTTGTTCGTAAACATTAGTTTAAGCCGTGGCACTGTAAAGCAGTTTTATGCTGTTTTTGAGCTTCTCTCGCTGAGATAAGGCTGTTTTTGAAACATTGTGTTTCCTGTGAAATTGTCCACACAAAGTGACTTGAAACCACTTTGTCCATGTTGTTTTTTCCCATTTGCCATAGTAGTGATGAAGAAATTTGTTCGTAAACACTTAGTTTAAGCCGTGGCACTGTAAAGCAGTTTTATGCTGTTTTTGAGCTTCTCTCGCTGAGATAAGGCTGTTTTTGAAACATTGTGTTTCCTGTGAAATTGTCCACACAAAGTGACTTGAAACCACTTTGTCCATGTTGTTTATCCCATTTGCCATAGTAGTGATGAAGAAATTTGTTCGTAAACACTTTGTTTAAGCCGTGGCACTGTAAAGCAGTTTTATGCTGTTTTTGAGCTTCTCTCGCTGAGATGAGGCTGTTTTTGAAACATTGTGTTTCCTGTGAAATTGTCCACACAAAGTGACTTGAAACCACTTTGTCCATGTTTTTTATCCCATTTGCCATAGTAGTGATGAAGAAATTTGTTCGTAAACACTTAGTTTAAGCCGTAAAGCAGTTTTATGATGTTTTTGAGCTTCTCTCGCTGAGATAAGGCTGTTTTTGAAACATTGTGTTTCCTGTGAAATTGTCCACACGAAGTGACTTGAAACCACTTTGTCCATGTTGTTTATCCCATTTGCCATAGTAGTTATGAAGAAATTTGTTGGTAAACACTTAGTTTAAGCCGCGGCGCTGTGATGCAGTTTTACATTAGGATGAGAAAGTGAGTCTTGAAATGCTGTTTTCTGTGTAATTGCAGACACAAAGTGAAGCCACATTGGCCATGTAGTGTATCCCATTTGCTGATGAAGAAATTTGTTCGTAAACACT
Organism: Embiotoca jacksoni; assembly: GCF_022577435.1. Lineage (NCBI taxonomy): Eukaryota > Metazoa > Chordata > Actinopteri > Embiotocidae > Embiotoca > Embiotoca jacksoni. Next base: position 13,435 of record NW_027185312.1, read on the forward strand.
TAGTTTAAGCCGTGGCACTGTAAAGCAGTTTTATGCTGTTTTTGAGCTTCTCTCGCTGAGATAAGGCTGTTTTTGAAACATTGTGTTTCCTGTGAAATTGTCCACACAAAGTGACTTGAAACCACTTTGCCCATGTAGTGTATCCCATTTGCCAAAGTTCTGAGTATGAAACTTGTTTGTAAACACTTAGTTTAAGCCACGGCTCTGTGATGCAGTTTTACATTAGGATGAGAAAGTGAGTCTTGAAATGCTGTTTTCTGTGTAATTGCAGACACAAAGTGAAGCCACAATGGCCATGTAGTGTATCCCATTTGCTGATGAAGAAATTTGTTCGTAAACACTTAGTTTAAGCCGTAAAGCAGTTTTATGCTGTTTTTGAGCTTCTCTTGCTGAGATAAGGCTGTTTTTGAAACATTGTGTTTCCTGTGAAATTGTCCACACGAAGTGACTTGAAACCACTTTGTCCATGTTGTTTATCCCATTTGCCATAGTAGTGATGAAGAAATTTGTTGGTAAACACTTAGTTTAAGCCGTGGCACTGTAAAGCAGTTTTATGCTGTTTTTGAGCTTCTCTCGCTGAGATAAGGCTGTTTTTGAAACATTGTGTTTCCTGTGAAATTGTCCACACAAAGTGACTTGAAACCACTTTGTCCATGTTGTTTATCCCATTTGCCATAGTAGTGATGAAGAAATTTGTTCGTAAACACTTTGTTTAAGCCGTGGCACTGTAAAGCAGTTTTATGCTGTTTTTGAGCTTCTCTCGCTGAGATAAGGCTGTTTTTGAAACATTGTGTTTCCTGTGAAATTGTCCACACAAAGTGACTTGAAACCACTTTGTCCATGTTCTTTATCCCATTTGCCATAGTAGTGATGAAGAAATTTGTTCGTAAACACTTAGTTTAAGCTGTAAAGCAGTTTTATGCTGTTTTTGAGCTTCTCTCGCTGAGATAAGGCTGTTTTTGAAACATTGTGTTTCCTGTGAAATTGTCCACACAAAGTGACTTGAAACCACTTTGCCCATGTAGTGCATCCCATTTGCCAAAGTTCTGAGTATGAAACTTGTTTGTAAACACTTAGTTTAAGCCGTGGCACTGTAAAGCAGTTTTATGCTGTTTTTGAGCTTCTCTCGCTGAGATAAGGCTGTTTTTGAAACATTGTGTTTCCTGTGAACTTGTCACACAAAGTGACTTGAAGCCACTTTGTCCATGTTGTTTATCCCATTTGCCATAGTAGTGATGAAGAAATTTGTTCGTATACCCTTAGTTTAAGCTGTAAAGCAGTTTTATGCTGTTTTTGAGCTTCTCTCGCTGAGATAAGGCTGTTTTTGAAACATTGTGTTTCCTGTGAAATTGTCCACACAAAGTGACTTGAAACCACTTTGTCCATGTTGTTTATCCCATTTGCCATAGTAGTGATGAAGAAATTTGTTCGTAAACACTTTGTTTAAGCCGTGGCACTGTAAAGCAGTTTTATGCTGTTTTTGAGCTTCTCTCGCTGAGATGAGGCTGTTTTTGAAACATTGTGTTTCCTGTGAAATTGTCCACACAAAGTGACTTGAAACCACTTTGTCCATGTTGTTTATCCCATTTGCCATAATAGTGATGAAGAAATTTGTTCGTAAACACTTAGTTTAAGCTGTAAAGCAGTTTTATGCTGTTTTTGAGCTTCTCTCGCTGAGATAAGGCTGTTTTTGAAACATTGTGTTTCTGTGAAATTGTCCACACAAAGTGACTTGAAACCACTTTGTCCATGTTGTTTTTCCCATTTGCCATAGTAGTGATGAAGAAATTTGTTCGTAAACACTTAGTTTAAGCCGTGGCACTGTAAAGCAGTTTTATGCTGTTTTTGAGCTTCTCTCGCTGAGATAAGGCTGTTTTTGAAACATTGTGTTTCCTGTGAAATTGTCCACACAAAGTGACTTGAAACCACTTTGTCCATGTTGTTTATCCCATTTGCCATAGTAGTGATGAAGAAATTTGTTCGTAAACACTTTGTTTAAGCCGTGGCACTGTAAAGCAGTTTTATGCTGTTTTTGAGCTTCTCTCGCTGAGATGAGGCTGTTTTTGAAACATTGTGTTTCCTGTGAAATTGTCCACACAAAGTGACTTGAAACCACTTTGTCCATGTTCTTTATCCCATTTGCCATAGTAGTGATGAAGAAATTTGTTCGTAAACACTTAGTTTAAGCTGTAAAGCAGTTTTATGCTGTTTTTGAGCTTCTCTCGCTGAGATAAGGCTGTTTTTGAAAACATTGTGTTTCCTGTGAAATTGTCCACACAAAGTGACTTGAAACCACTTTGCCCATGTAGTGCATCCCATTTGCCAAAGTTCTGAGTATGAAACTTGTTTTGCAAACACTTAGTTTAAGCCGTGGCACTGTAAAGCAGTTTTATGCTGTTTTTGAGCTTCTCTCGCTGAGATAAGGCTGTTTTTGAAACATTGTGTTTCCTGTGAACTTGTCACACAAAGTGACTTGAAGCCACTTTGTCCATGTTGTTTATCCCATTTGCCATAGTAGTGATGAAAAAATTTGTTCGTATACACTTAGTTTAAGCTGTAAAGCAGTTTTATGCTGTTTTTGAGCTTCTCTCGCTGAGATAAGGCTGTTTTTGAAACATTGTGTTTCCTGTGAAATTGTCCACACAAAGTGACTTGAAACCACTTTGTCCATGTTGTTTATCCCATTTGCCATAGTAGTGATGAAGAAATTTGTTCGTAAACACTTTGTTTAAGCCGTGGCACTGTAAAGCAGTTTTATGCTGTTTTTGAGCTTCTCTCGCTGAGATGAGGCTGTTTTTGAAACATTGTGTTTCCTGTGAAATTGTCCACACAAAGTGACTTGAAACCACTTTGTCCATGTTGTTTATCCCATTTGCCATAATAGTGATGAAGAAATTTGTTCGTAAACACTTAGTTTAAGCTGTAAAGCAGTTTTATGCTGTTTTTGAGCTTCTCTCGCTGAGATAAGGCTGTTTTTGAAACATTGTGTTTCCTGTGAAATTGTCCACACAAAGTGACTTGAAACCACTTTGCCCATGTAGTGTATCCCATTTGCCAAAGTTCTGAGTATGAAACTTGTTTGTAAACACTTAGTTTAAGCCGCGGCTCTGTGATGCAGTTTTACATTAGGATGAGAAAGTGAGTCTTGAAATGCTGTTTTCTGTGTAATTGCAGACACAAAGTGAAGGCCACATTGGCCATGTAGTGTATCCCATTTGCTGATGAAGAAAATTTGTTCGTAAACATTAGTTTAAGCCGTGGCACTGGTAAAGCAGTTTTATGCTGTTTTTGAGCTTCTCTCGCTGAGATAAGGGCTGTTTTTGAAACATTGTGTTTCCTGTGAAATTGTCCACACAAAGTGACTTGAAACCACTTTGTCCATGTTGTTTTTCCCATTTGCCATAGTAGTGATGAAGAAATTTGTTCGTAAACACCTTAGTTTAAGCCGTGGCACTGTAAAGCAGTTTTATGCTGTTTTTGAGCTTCTCTCGCTGAGATAAGGCTGTTTTTGAAACATTGTGTTTCCTGTGAAATTGTCCACACAAAGTGACTTGAAACCACTTTGTCCATGTTGTTTATCCCATTTGCCATAGTAGTGATGAAGAAATTTGTTCGTAAACACTTTGTTTAAGCCGTGGCACTGTAAAGCAGTTTTATGCTGTTTTTGAGCTTCTCTCGCTGAGATGAGGCTGTTTTTGAAACATTGTGTTTCCTGTGAAATTGTCCACACAAAGTGACTTGAAACCACTTTGTCCATGTTTTTTATCCCATTTGCCATAGTAGTGATGAAGAAATTTGTTCGTCAAACACTTAGTTTAAGCCGTAAAGCAGTTTTATGATGTTTTTGAGCTTCTCTCGCTGAGATAAGGCTGTTTTTGAAACATTGTGTTTCCTGTGAAATTGTCCACACGAAGTGACTTGAAACCACTTTGTCCATGTTGTTTATCCCATTTGCCATAGTAGTTATGAAGAAATTTGTTGGTAAACACTTAGTTTAAGCCGCGGCGCTGTGATGCAGTTTTACATTAGGATGAGAAAGTGAGTCTTGAAATGCTGTTTTCTGTGTAATTGCAGACACAAAGTGAAGCCACATTGGCCATGTAGTGTATCCCATTTGCTGATGAAGAAATTTGTTCGTAAACACTTAGTTTAAGCCGTGGCACTGTAAAGCAGTTTTATGCTGTTTTTGAGCTTCTCTCGCTGAGATAAGGCTGTTTTTGAAACATTGTGTTTCCTGTGAAATTGTCCACACAAAGTGACTTGAAACCACTTTGCCCATGTAGTGTATCCCATTTGCCAAAGTTCTGAGTATGAAACTTGTTTGTAAACACTTAGTTTAAGCCACGGCTCTGTGATGCAGTTTTACATTAGGATGAGAAAGTGAGTCTTGAAATGCTGTTTTCTGTGTAATTGCAGACACAAAGTGAAGCCACAATGGCCATGTAGTGTATCCCATTTGCTGATGAAGAAATTTGTTCGTAAACACTTAGTTTAAGCCGTAAAGCAGTTTTATGCTGTTTTTGAGCTTCTCTTGCTGAGATAAGGCTGTTTTTGAAACATTGTGTTTCCTGTGAAATTGTCCACACGAAGTGACTTGAAACCACTTTGTCCATGTTGTTTATCCCATTTGCCATAGTAGTGATGAAGAAATTTGTTGGTAAACACTTAGTTTAAGCCGTGGCACTGTAAAGCAGTTTTATGCTGTTTTTGAGCTTCTCTCGCTGAGATAAGGCTGTTTTTGAAACATTGTGTTTCCTGTGAAATTGTCCACACAAAGTGACTTGAAACCACTTTGTCCATGTTGTTTATCCCATTTGCCATAGTAGTGATGAAGAAATTTGTTCGTAAACACTTTGTTTAAGCCGTGGCACTGTAAAGCAGTTTTATGCTGTTTTTGAGCTTCTCTCGCTGAGATAAGGCTGTTTTTGAAACATTGTGTTTCCTGTGAAATTGTCCACACAAAGTGACTTGAAACCACTTTGTCCATGTTCTTTATCCCATTTGCCATAGTAGTGATGAAGAAATTTGTTCGTAAACACTTAGTTTAAGCTGTAAAGCAGTTTTATGCTGTTTTTGAGCTTCTCTCGCTGAGATAAGGCTGTTTTTGAAACATTGTGTTTCCTGTGAAATTGTCCACACAAAGTGACTTGAAACCACTTTGCCCATGTAGTGCATCCCATTTGCCAAAGTTCTGAGTATGAAACTTGTTTGTAAACACTTAGTTTAAGCCGTGGCACTGTAAAGCAGTTTTATGCTGTTTTTGAGCTTCTCTCGCTGAGATAAGGCTGTTTTTGAAACATTGTGTTTCCTGTGAACTTGTCACACAAAGTGACTTGAAGCCACTTTGTCCATGTTGTTTATCCCATTTGCCATAGTAGTGATGAAGAAATTTGTTCGTATACCCTTAGTTTAAGCTGTAAAGCAGTTTTATGCTGTTTTTGAGCTTCTCTCGCTGAGATAAGGCTGTTTTTGAAACATTGTGTTTCCTGTGAAATTGTCCACACAAAGTGACTTGAAACCACTTTGTCCATGTTGTTTATCCCATTTGCCATAGTAGTGATGAAGAAATTTGTTCGTAAACACTTTGTTTAAGCCGTGGCACTGTAAAGCAGTTTTATGCTGTTTTTGAGCTTCTCTCGCTGAGATGAGGCTGTTTTTGAAACATTGTGTTTCCTGTGAAATTGTCCACACAAAGTGACTTGAAACCACTTTGTCCATGTTGTTTATCCCATTTGCCATAATAGTGATGAAGAAATTTGTTCGTAAACACTTAGTTTAAGCTGTAAAGCAGTTTTATGCTGTTTTTGAGCTTCTCTCGCTGAGATAAGGCTGTTTTTGAAACATTGTGTTTCCTGTGAAATTGTCCACACAAAGTGACTTGAAACCACTTTGTCCATGTTGTTTTTCCCATTTGCCATAGTAGTGATGAAGAAATTTGTTCGTAAACACTTAGTTTAAGCCGTGGCACTGTAAAGCAGTTTTATGCTGTTTTTGAGCTTCTCTCGCTGAGATAAGGCTGTTTTTGAAACATTGTGTTTCCTGTGAAATTGTCCACACAAAGTGACTTGAAACCACTTTGTCCATGTTGTTTATCCCATTTGCCATAGTAGTGATGAAGAAATTTGTTCGTAAACACTTTGTTTAAGCCGTGGCACTGTAAAGCAGTTTTATGCTGTTTTTGAGCTTCTCTCGCTGAGATGAGGCTGTTTTTGAAACATTGTGTTTCCTGTGAAATTGTCCACACAAAGTGACTTGAAACCACTTTGTCCATGTTTTTTATCCCATTTGCCATAGTAGTGATGAAGAAATTTGTTCGTAAACACTTAGTTTAAGCCGTAAAGCAGTTTTATGCTGTTTTTGAGCTTCTCTCGCTGAGATAAGGCTGTTTTTGAAACATTGTGTTTCCTGTGAAATTGTTCACACGAAGTGACTTGAAACCACTTTGTCCATGTTGTTTATCCCATTTGCCATAGTAGTGATGAAGAAATTTGTTGGTAAACACTTAGTTTAAGCCGCGGCGCTGTGATGCAGTTTTACATTAGGATGAGAAAGTGAGTCTTGAAATGCTGTTTTCTGTGTAATTGCAGACACAAAGTGAAGCCACATTGGCCATGTAGTGTATCCCATTTGCTGATGAAGAAATTTGTTCGTAAACACTTAGTTTAAGCCGTGGCACTGTAAAGCAGTTTTATGCTGTTTTTGAGCTTCTCTCGCTGAGATAAGGCTGTTTTTGAAACATTGTGTTTCCTGTGAAATTGTCCACACAAAGTGACTTGAAACCACTTTGTCCATGTTGTTTATCCCATTTGCCATAGTAGTGATGAAGAAATTTGTTCGTAAACACTTAGTTTAAGCTGTAAAGCAGTTTTATGCTGTTTTTGAGCTTCTCTCGCTGAGATAAGGCTGTTTTTGAAACATTGTGTTTCCTGTGAAATTGTCCACACAAAGTGACTTGAAACCACTTTGCCCATGTAGTGTATCCCATTTGCCAAAGTTCTGAGTATGAAACTTGTTTGTAAACACTTAGTTTAAGCCACGGCTCTGTGATGCAGTTTTACATTAGGATGAGAAAGTGAGTCTTGAAATGCTGTTTTCTGTGTAATTGCAGACACAAAGTGAAGCCACATTGGCCATGTAGTGTATCCCATTGCTGATGAAGAAATTTGTTCGTAAACACTTAGTTTAAGCCGTAAAGCAGTTTTATGCTGTTTTTGAGCTTCTCTTGCTGAGATAAGGCTGTTTTTGAAACATTGTGTTTCCTGTGAAATTGTCCACACGAAGTGACTTGAAACCACTTTGTCCATGTTGTTTATCCCATTTGCCATAGTAGTGATGAAGAAATTTGTTGGTAAACACTTAGTTTAAGCCGTGGCACTGTAAAGCAGTTTTATGCTGTTTTTGAGATTCTCTCGCTGAGATAAGGCTGTTTTTGAAACATTGTGTTTCCTGTGAAATTGTCCACACAAAGTGACTTGAAACCACTTTGTCCATGTTGTTTATCCCATTTGCCATAGTAGTGATGAAGAAATTTGTTCGTAAACACTTTGTTTAAGCCGTGGCACTGTAAAGCAGTTTTATGCTGTTTTTGAGCTTCTCTCGCTGAGATAAGGCTGTTTTTGAAACATTGTGTTTCCTGTGAAATTGTCCACACAAAGTGACTTGAAACCACTTTGTCCATGTTCTTTATCCCATTTGCCATAGTAGTGATGAAGAAATTTGTTCGTAAACACTTAGTTTAAGCTGTAAAGCAGTTTTATGCTGTTTTTGAGCTTCTCTCGCTGAGATAAGGCTGTTTTTGAAACATTGTGTTTCCTGTGAAATTGTCCACACAAAGTGACTTGAAACCACTTTGCCCATGTAGTGCATCCCATTTGCCAAAGTTCTGAGTATGAAACTTGTTTGTAAACACTTAGTTTAAGCCGTGGCACTGTAAAGCAGTTTTATGCTGTTTTTGAGCTTCTCTCGCTGAGATAAGGCTGTTTTTGAAACATTGTGTTTCCTGTGAACTTGTCACACAAAGTGACTTGAAGCCACTTTGTCCATGTTGTTTATCCCATTTGCCATAGTAGTGATGAAGAAATTTGTTCGTATACACTTAGTTTAAGCTGTAAAGCAGTTTTATGCTGTTTTTGAGCTTCTCTCGCTGAGATAAGGCTGTTTTTGAAACATTGTGTTTCCTGTGAAATTGTCCACACAAAGTGACTTGAAACCACTTTGTCCATGTTGTTTATCCCATTTGCCATAGTAGTGATGAAGAAATTTGTTCGTAAACACTTTGTTTAAGCCGTGGCACTGTAAAGCAGTTTTATGCTGTTTTTGAGCTTCTCTCGCTGAGATGAGGCTGTTTTTGAAACATTGTGTTTCCTGTGAAATTGTCCACACAAAGTGACTTGAAACCACTTTGTCCATGTTGTTTATCCCATTTGCCATAATAGTGATGAAGAAATTTGTTCGTAAACACTTAGTTTAAGCTGTAAAGCAGTTTTATGCTGTTTTTGAGCTTCTCTCGCTGAGATAAGGCTGTTTTTGAAACATTGTGTTTCCTGTGAAATTGTCCACACAAAGTGACTTGAAACCACTTTGTCCATGTTGTTTATCCCATTTGCCATAGTAGTGATGAAGAAATTTGTTCGTAAACACTTTGTTTAAGCCGTGGCACTGTAAAGCAGTTTTATGCTGTTTTTGAGCTTCTCTCGCTGAGATGAGGCTGTTTTTGAAACATTGTGTTTCCTGTGAAATTGTCCACACAAAGTGACTTGAAACCACTTTGTCCATGTTTTTTATCCCATTTGCCATAGTAGTGATGAAGAAATTTGTTCGTAAACACTTAGTTTAAGCCGTAAAGCAGTTTTATGCTGTTTTTGAGCTTCTCTCGCTGAGATAAGGCTGTTTTTGAAACATTGTGTTTCCTGTGAAATTGTCCACACGAAGTGACTTGAAACCACTTTGTCCATGTTGTTTATCCCATTTGCCATAGTAGTGATGAAGAAATTTGTTGGTAAACACTTAGTTTAAGCCGCGGCGCTGTGATGCAGTTTTACATTAGGATGAGAAAGTGAGTCTTGAAATGCTGTTTTCTGTGTAATTGCAGACACAAAGTGAAGCCACATTGGCCATGTAGTGTATCCCATTTGCTGATGAAGAAATTTGTTCGTAAACACTTAGTTTAAGCCGTGGCACTGTAAAGCAGTTTTATGCTGTTTTTGAGCTTCTCTCGCTGAGATAAGGCTGTTTTTGAAACATTGTGTTTCCTGTGAAATTGTCCACACAAAGTGACTTGAAACCACTTTGTCCATGTTGTTTATCCCATTTGCCATAGTAGTGATGAAGAAATTTGTTCGTAAACACTTAGTTTAAGCTGTAAAGCAGTTTTATGCTGTTTTTGAGCTTCTCTCGCTGAGATAAGGCTGTTTTTGAAACATTGTGTTTCCTGTGAAATTGTCCACACAAAGTGACTTGAAACCACTTTGCCCATGTAGTGTATCCCATTTGCCAAAGTTCTGAGTATGAAACTTGTTTGTAAACACTTAGTTTAAGCCACGGCTCTGTGATGCAGTTTTACATTAGGATGAGAAAGTGAGTCTTGAAATGCTGTTTTCTGTGTAATTGCAGACACAAAGTGAAGCCACATTGGCCATGTAGTGTATCCCATTTGCTGATGAAGAAATTTGTTCGTAAACACTTAGTTTAAGCCGTAAAGCAGTTTTATGCTGTTTTTGAGCTTCTCTTGCTGAGATAAGGCTGTTTTTGAAACATTGTGTTTCCTGTGAAATTGTCCACACGAAGTGACTTGAAACCACTTTGTCCATGTTGTTTATCCCATTTGCCATAGTAGTGATGAAGAAATTTGTTGGTAAACACTTAGTTTAAGCCGTGGCACTGTAAAGCAGTTTTATGCTGTTTTTGAGATTCTCTCGCTGAGATAAGGCTGTTTTTGAAACATTGTGTTTCCTGTGAAATTGTCCACACAAAGTGACTTGAAACCACTTTGTCCATGTTGTTTATCCCATTTGCCATAGTAGTGATGAAGAAATTTGTTCGTAAACACTTTGTTTAAGCCGTGGCACTGTAAAGCAGTTTTATGCTGTTTTTGAGCTTCTCTCGCTGAGATAAGGCTGTTTTTGAAACATTGTGTTTCCTGTGAAATTGTCCACACAAAGTGACTTGAAACCACTTTGTCCATGTTCTTTATCCCATTTGCCATAGTAGTGATGAAGAAATTTGTTCGTAAACACTTAGTTTAAGCTGTAAAGCAGTTTTATGCTGTTTTTGAGCTTCTCTCGCTGAGATAAGGCTGTTTTTGAAACATTGTGTTTCCTGTGAAATTGTCCACACAAAGTGACTTGAAACCACTTTGCCCATGTAGTGCATCCCATTTGCCAAAGTTCTGAGTATGAAACTTGTTTGTAAACACTTAGTTTAAGCCGTGGCACTGTAAAGCAGTTTTATGCTGTTTTTGAGCTTCTCTCGCTGAGATAAGGCTGTTTTTGAAACATTGTGTTTCCTGTGAACTTGTCACACAAAGTGACTTGAAGCCACTTTGTCCATGTTGTTTATCCCATTTGCCATAGTAGTGATGAAGAAATTTGTTCGTATACACTTAGTTTAAGCTGTAAAGCAGTTTTATGCTGTTTTTGAGCTTCTCTCGCTGAGATAAGGCTGTTTTTGAAACATTGTGTTTCCTGTGAAATTGTCCACACAAAGTGACTTGAAACCACTTTGTCCATGTTGTTTATCCCATTTGCCATAGTAGTGATGAAGAAATTTGTTCGTAAACACTTTGTTTAAGCCGTGGCACTGTAAAGCAGTTTTATGCTGTTTTTGAGCTTCTCTCGCTGAGATGAGGCTGTTTTTGAAACATTGTGTTTCCTGTGAAATTGTCCACACAAAGTGACTTGAAACTACTTTGTCCATGTTGTTTATCCCATTTGCCATAATAGTGATGAAGAAATTTGTTCGTAAACACTTAGTTTAAGCTGTAAAGCAGTTTTATGCTGTTTTTGAGCTTCTCTCGCTGAGATAAGGCTGTTTTTGAAACATTGTGTTTCCTGTGAAATTGTCCACACAAAGTGACTTGAAACCACTTTGTCCATGTTCTTTATCCCATTTGCCATAGTAGTGATGAAGAAATTTGTTCGTAAACACTTAGTTTAAGCTGTAAAGCAGTTTTATGCTGTTTTTGAGCTTCTCTCGCTGAGATAAGGCTGTTTTTGAAACATTGTGTTTCCTGTGAAATTGTCCACACAAAGTGACTTGAAACCACTTTGCCCATGTAGTGCATCCCATTTGCCAAAGTTCTGAGTATGAAACTTGTTTGTAAACACTTAGTTTAAGCCGTGGCACTGTAAAGCAGTTTTATGCTGTTTTTGAGCTTCTCTCGCTGAGATAAGGCTGTTTTTGAAACATTGTGTTTCCTGTGAACTTGTCACACAAAGTGACTTGAAGCCACTTTGTCCATGTTGTTTATCCCATTTGCCATAGTAGTGATGAAGAAATTTGTTCGTATACACTTAGTTTAAGCTGTAAAGCAGTTTTATGCTGTTTTTGAGCTTCTCTCGCTGAGATAAGGCTGTTTTTGAAACATTGTGTTTCCTGTGAAATTGTCCACACAAAGTGACTTGAAACCACTTTGTCCATGTTGTTTATCCCATTTGCCATAGTAGTGATGAAGAAATTTGTTCGTAAACACTTTGTTTAAGCCGTGGCACTGTAAAGCAGTTTTATGCTGTTTTTGAGCTTCTCTCGCTGAGATGAGGCTGTTTTTGAAACATTGTGTTTCCTGTGAAATTGTCCACACAAAGTGACTTGAAACTACTTTGTCCATGTTGTTTATCCCATTTGCCATAATAGTGATGAAGAAATTTGTTCGTAAACACTTAGTTTAAGCTGTAAAGCAGTTTTATGCTGTTTTTGAGCTTCTCTCGCTGAGATAAGGCTGTTTTTGAAACATTGTGTTTCCTGTGAAATTGTCCACACAAAGTGACTTGAAACCACTTTGCCCATGTAGTGTATCCCATTTGCCAAAGTTCTGAGTATGAAACTTGTTTGTAAACACTTAGTTTAAGCCGTGGCTCTGTGATGCAGTTTTACATTAGGATGAGAAAGTGAGTCTTGAAATGCTGTTTTCTGTGTAATTGCAGACACAAAGTGAAGCCACATTGGCCATGTAGTGTATCCCATTTGCTGATGAAGAAATTTGTTCGTAAACACTTAGTTTAAGCCGTGGCACTGTAAAGCAGTTTTATGCTGTTTTTGAGCTTCTCTCGCTGAGATAAGGCTGTTTTTGAAACATTGTGTTTCCTGTGAAATTGTCCACACAAAGTGACTTGAAACCACTTTGTCCATGTTGTTTTTCCCATTTGCCATAGTAGTGATGAAGAAATTTGTTCGTAAACACTTTGTTTAAGCCGTGGCACTGTAAAGCAGTTTTATGCTGTTTTTGAGCTTCTCTCGCTGAGATAAGGCTGTTTTTGAAACATTGTGTTTCCTGTGAAATTGTCCACACAAAGTGACTTGAAACCACTTTGTCCATGTTGTTTATCCCATTTGCCATAGTAGTGATGAAGAAATTTGTTCGTAAACACTTTGTTTAAGCCGTGGCACTGTAAAGCAGTTTTATGCTGTTTTTGAGCTTCTCTCGCTGAGATGAGGCTGTTTTTGAAACATTGTGTTTCCTGTGAAATTGTCCACACGAAGTGACTTGAAACCACTTTGTCCATGTTGTTTATCCCATTTGCCATAGTAGTGATGAAGAAATTTGTTGGTAAACACTTAGTTTAAGCCGCGGCGCTGTGATGCAGTTTTACATTAGGATGAGAAAGTGAGTCTTGAAATGCTGTTTTCTGTGTAATTGCAGACACAAAGTGAAGCCACATTGGCCATGTAGTGTATCCCATTTGCTGATGAAGAAATTTGTTCGTAAACACTTAGTTTAAGCCGTGGCACTGTAAAGCAGTTTTATGCTGTTTTTGAGCTTCTCTCGCTGAGATAAGGCTGTTTTTGAAACATTGTGTTTCCTGTGAAATTGTCCACACAAAGTGACTTGAAACCACTTTGTCCATGTTGTTTATCCCATTTGCCATAGTAGTGATGAAGAAATTTGTTCGTAAACACTTAGTTTAAGCTGTAAAGCAGTTTTATGCTGTTTTTGAGCTTCTCTCGCTGAGATAAGGCTGTTTTTGAAACATTGTGTTTCCTGTGAAATTGTCCACACAAAGTGACTTGAAACCACTTTGCCCATGTAGTGTATCCCATTTGCCAAAGTTCTGAGTATGAAACTTGTTTGTAAACACTTAGTTTAAGCCACGGCTCTGTGATGCAGTTTTACATTAGGATGAGAAAGTGAGTCTTGAAATGCTGTTTTCTGTGTAATTGCAGACACAAAGTGAAGCCACATTGGCCATGTAGTGTATCCCATTTGCTGATGAAGAAATTTGTTCGTAAACACTTAGTTTAAGCCGTAAAGCAGTTTTATGCTGTTTTTGAGCTTCTCTTGCTGAGATAAGGCTGTTTTTTGAAACATTGTGTTTCCTGTGAAATTGTCCACACGAAGTGACTTGAAACCACTTTGCCCATGTAGTGCATCCCATTTGCCAAAGTTCTGAGTATGAAACTTGTTTGTAAACACTTAGTTTAAGCCGTGGCACTGTAAAGCAGTTTTATGCTGTTTTTGAGCTTCTCTCGCTGAGATAAGGCTGTTTTTGAAACATTGTGTTTCCTGTGAACTTGTCACACAAAGTGACTTGAAGCCACTTTGTCCATGTTGTTTATCCCATTTGCCATAGTAGTGATGAAGAAATTTGTTCGTATACACTTAGTTTAAGCTGTAAAGCAGTTTTATGCTGTTTTTGAGCTTCTCTCGCTGAGATAAGGCTGTTTTTGAAACATTGTGTTTCCTGTGAAATTGTCCACACAAAGTGACTTGAAACCACTTTGTCCATGTTGTTTATCCCATTTGCCATAGTAGTGATGAAGAAATTTGTTCGTAAACACTTTGTTTAAGCCGTGGCACTGTAAAGCAGTTTTATGCTGTTTTTGAGCTTCTCTCGCTGAGATGAGGCTGTTTTTGAAACATTGTGTTTCCTGTGAAATTGTCCACACAAAGTGACTTGAAACCACTTTGTCCATGTTGTTTATCCCATTTGCCATAATAGTGATGAAGAAATTTGTTCGTAAACACTTAGTTTAAGCTGTAAAGCAGTTTTATGCTGTTTTTGAGCTTCTCTCGCTGAGATAAGGCTGTTTTTGAAACATTGTGTTTCCTGTGAAATTGTCCACACAAAGTGACTTGAAACCACTTTGTCCATGTTGTTTATCCCATTTGCCATAGTAGTGATGAAGAAATTTGTTCGTAAACACTTTGTTTAAGCCGTGGCACTGTAAAGCAGTTTTATGCTGTTTTTGAGCTTCTCTCGCTGAGATGAGGCTGTTTTTGAAACATTGTGTTTCCTGTGAAATTGTCCACACAAAGTGACTTGAAACCACTTTGTCCATGTTTTTTATCCCATTTGCCATAGTAGTGATGAAGAAATTTGTTCGTAAACACTTAGTTTAAGCCGTAAAGCAGTTTTATGCTGTTTTTGAGCTTCTCTCGCTGAGATAAGGCTGTTTTTGAAACATTGTGTTTCCTGTGAAATTGTCCACACGAAGTGACTTGAAACCACTTTGTCCATGTTGTTTATCCCATTTGCCATAGTAGTGATGAAGAAATTTGTTGGTAAACACTTAGTTTAAGCCGCGGCGCTGTGATGCAGTTTTACATTAGGATGAGAAAGTGAGTCTTGAAATGCTGTTTTCTGTGTAATTGCAGACACAAAGTGAAGCCACATTGGCCATGTAGTGTATCCCATTTGCTGATGAAGAAATTTGTTCGTAAACACTTAGTTTAAGCCGTGGCACTGTAAAGCAGTTTTATGCTGTTTTTGAGCTTCTCTCGCTGAGATAAGGCTGTTTTTGAAACATTGTGTTTCCTGTGAAATTGTCCACACAAAGTGACTTGAAACCACTTTGTCCATGTTGTTTATCCCATTTGCCATAGTAGTGATGAAGAAATTTGTTCGTAAACACTTAGTTTAAGCTGTAAAGCAGTTTTATGCTGTTTTTGAGCTTCTCTCGCTGAGATAAGGCTGTTTTTGAAACATTGTGTTTCCTGTGAAATTGTCCACACAAAGTGACTTGAAACCACTTTGCCCATGTAGTGTATCCCATTTGCCAAAGTTCTGAGTATGAAACTTGTTTGTAAACACTTAGTTTAAGCCACGGCTCTGTGATGCAGTTTTACATTAGGATGAGAAAGTGAGTCTTGAAATGCTGTTTTCTGTGTAATTGCAGACACAAAGTGAAGCCACATTGGCCATGTAGTGTATCCCATTTGCTGATGAAGAAATTTGTTCGTAAACACTTAGTTTAAGCCGTAAAGCAGTTTTATGCTGTTTTTGAGCTTCTCTTGCTGAGATAAGGCTGTTTTTGAAACATTGTGTTTCCTGTGAAATTGTCCACACGAAGTGACTTGAAACCACTTTGTCCATGTTGTTTATCCCATTTGCCATAGTAGTGATGAAGAAATTTGTTGGTAAACACTTAGTTTAAGCCGTGGCACTGTAAAGCAGTTTTATGCTGTTTTTGAGATTCTCTCGCTGAGATAAGGCTGTTTTTGAAACATTGTGTTTCCTGTGAAATTGTCCACACAAAGTGACTTGAAACCACTTTGTCCATGTTGTTTATCCCATTTGCCATAGTAGTGATGAAGAAATTTGTTCGTAAACACTTTGTTTAAGCCGTGGCACTGTAAAGCAGTTTTATGCTGTTTTTGAGCTTCTCTCGCTGAGATAAGGCTGTTTTTGAAACATTGTGTTTCCTGTGAAATTGTCCACACAAAGTGACTTGAAACCACTTTGTCCATGTTCTTTATCCCATTTGCCATAGTAGTGATGAAGAAATTTGTTCGTAAACACTTAGTTTAAGCTGTAAAGCAGTTTTATGCTGTTTTTGAGCTTCTCTCGCTGAGATAAGGCTGTTTTTGAAACATTGTGTTTCCTGTGAAATTGTCCACACAAAGTGACTTGAAACCACTTTGCCCATGTAGTGCATCCCATTTGCCAAAGTTCTGAGTATGAAACTTGTTTGTAAACACTTAGTTTAAGCCGTGGCACTGTAAAGCAGTTTTATGCTGTTTTTGAGCTTCTCTCGCTGAGATAAGGCTGTTTTTGAAACATTGTGTTTCCTGTGAACTTGTCACACAAAGTGACTTGAAGCCACTTTGTCCATGTTGTTTATCCCATTTGCCATAGTAGTGATGAAGAAATTTGTTCGTATACACTTAGTTTAAGCTGTAAAGCAGTTTTATGCTGTTTTTGAGCTTCTCTCGCTGAGATAAGGCTGTTTTTGAAACATTGTGTTTCCTGTGAAATTGTCCACACAAAGTGACTTGAAACCACTTTGTCCATGTTGTTTATCCCATTTGCCATAGTAGTGATGAAGAAATTTGTTCGTAAACACTTTGTTTAAGCCGTGGCACTGTAAAGCAGTTTTATGCTGTTTTTGAGCTTCTCTCGCTGAGATGAGGCTGTTTTTGAAACATTGTGTTTCCTGTGAAATTGTCCACACAAAGTGACTTGAAACTACTTTGTCCATGTTGTTTATCCCATTTGCCATAATAGTGATGAAGAAATTTGTTCGTAAACACTTAGTTTAAGCTGTAAAGCAGTTTTATGCTGTTTTTGAGCTTCTCTCGCTGAGATAAGGCTGTTTTTGAAACATTGTGTTTCCTGTGAAATTGTCCACACAAAGTGACTTGAAACCACTTTGCCCATGTAGTGTATCCCATTTGCCAAAGTTCTGAGTATGAAACTTGTTTGTAAACACTTAGTTTAAGCCGCGGCTCTGTGATGCAGTTTTACATTAGGATGAGAAAGTGAGTCTTGAAATGCTGTTTTCTGTGTAATTGCAGACACAAAGTGAAGCCACATTGGCCATGTAGTGTATCCCATTTGCTGATGAAGAAATTTGTTCGTAAACACTTAGTTTAAGCCGTGGCACTGTAAAGCAGTTTTATGCTGTTTTTGAGCTTCTCTCGCTGAGATAAGGCTGTTTTTGAAACATTGTGTTTCCTGTGAAATTGTCCACACAAAGTGACTTGAAACCACTTTGTCCATGTTGTTTTTCCCATTTGCCATAGTAGTGATGAAGAAATTTGTTCGTAAACACTTTGTTTAAGCCGTGGCACTGTAAAGCAGTTTTATGCTGTTTTTGAGCTTCTCTCGCTGAGATAAGGCTGTTTTTGAAACATTGTGTTTCCTGTGAAATTGTCCACACAAAGTGACTTGAAACCACTTTGTCCATGTTGTTTATCCCATTTGCCATAGTAGTGATGAAGAAATTTGTTCGTAAACACTTTGTTTAAGCCGTGGCACTGTAAAGCAGTTTTATGCTGTTTTTGAGCTTCTCTCGCTGAGATGAGGCTGTTTTTGAAACATTGTGTTTCCTGTGAAATTGTCCACACGAAGTGACTTGAAACCACTTTGTCCATGTTGTTTATCCCATTTGCCATAGTAGTGATGAAGAAATTTGTTGGTAAACACTTAGTTTAAGCTGCGGCGCTGTGATGCAGTTTTACATTAGGATGAGAAAGTGAGTCTTGAAATGCTGTTTTCTGTGTAATTGCAGACACAAAGTGAAGCCACATTGGCCATGTAGTGTATCCCATTTGCTGATGAAGAAATTTGTTCGTAAACACTTAGTTTAAGCCGTGGCACTGTAAAGCAGTTTTATGCTGTTTTTGAGCTTCTCTCGCTGAGATAAGGCTGTTTTTGAAACATTGTGTTTCCTGTGAAATTGTCCACACAAAGTGACTTGAAACCACTTTGTCCATGTTGTTTATCCCATTTGCCATAGTAGTGATGAAGAAATTTGTTCGTAAACACTTAGTTTAAGCTGTAAAGCAGTTTTATGCTGTTTTTGAGCTTCTCTCGCTGAGATAAGGCTGTTTTTGAAACATTGTGTTTCCTGTGAAATTGTCCACACAAAGTGACTTGAAACCACTTTGCCCATGTAGTGTATCCCATTTGCCAAAGTTCTGAGTATGAAACTTGTTTGTAAACACTTAGTTTAAGCCACGGCTCTGTGATGCAGTTTTACATTAGGATGAGAAAGTGAGTCTTGAAATGCTGTTTTCTGTGTAATTGCAGACACAAAGTGAAGCCACATTGGCCATGTAGTGTATCCCATTTGCTGATGAAGAAATTTGTTCGTAAACACTTAGTTTAAGCCGTGGCACTGTAAAGCAGTTTTATGCTGTTTTTGAGCTTCTCTCGCTGAGATAAGGCTGTTTTTGAAACATTGTGTTTCCTGTGAAATTGTCCACACAAAGTGACTTGAAACCACTTTGTCCATGTTGTTTATCCCATTTGCCATAGTAGTGATGAAGAAATTTGTTCGTAAACACTTAGTTTAAGCTGTAAAGCAGTTTTATGCTGTTTTTGAGCTTCTCTCGCTGAGATAAGGCTGTTTTTGAAACATTGTGTTTCCTGTGAAATTGTCCACACAAAGTGACTTGAAACCACTTTGCCCATGTAGTGTATCCCATTTGCCAAAGTTCTGAGTATGAAACTTGTTTGTAAACACTTAGTTTAAGCCACGGCTCTGTGATGCAGTTTTACATTAGGATGAGAAAGTGAGTCTTGAAATGCTGTTTTCTGTGTAATTGCAGACACAAAGTGAAGCCACATTGGCCATGTAGTGTATCCCATTTGCTGATGAAGAAATTTGTTCGTAAACACTTAGTTTAAGCCGTAAAGCAGTTTTATGCTGTTTTTGAGCTTCTCTTGCTGAGATAAGGCTGTTTTTGAAACATTGTGTTTCCTGTGAAATTGTCCACACGAAGTGACTTGAAACCACTTTGTCCATGTTGTTTATCCCATTTGCCATAGTAGTGATGAAGAAATTTGTTGGTAAACACTTAGTTTAAGCCGTGGCACTGTAAAGCAGTTTTATGCTGTTTTTGAGATTCTCTCGCTGAGATAAGGCTGTTTTTGAAACATTGTGTTTCCTGTGAAATTGTCCACACAAAGTGACTTGAAACCACTTTGTCCATGTTGTTTATCCCATTTGCCATAGTAGTGATGAAGAAATTTGTTCGTAAACACTTTGTTTAAGCCGTGGCACTGTAAAGCAGTTTTATGCTGTTTTTGAGCTTCTCTCGCTGAGATAAGGCTGTTTTTGAAACATTGTGTTTCCTGTGAAATTGTCCACACAAAGTGACTTGAAACCACTTTGTCCATGTTCTTTATCCCATTTGCCATAGTAGTGATGAAGAAATTTGTTCGTAAACACTTAGTTTAAGCTGTAAAGCAGTTTTATGCTGTTTTTGAGCTTCTCTCGCTGAGATAAGGCTGTTTTTGAAACATTGTGTTTCCTGTGAAATTGTCCACACAAAGTGACTTGAAACCACTTTGCCCATGTAGTGTATCCCATTTGCCAAAGTTCTGAGTATGAAACTTGTTTGTAAACACTTAGTTTAAGCCACGGCTCTGTGATGCAGTTTTACATTAGGATGAGAAAGTGAGTCTTGAAATGCTGTTTTCTGTGTAATTGCAGACACAAAGTGAAGCCACATTGGCCATGTAGTGTATCCCATTTGCTGATGAAGAAATTTGTTCGTAAACACTTAGTTTAAGCCGTAAAGCAGTTTTATGCTGTTTTTGAGCTTCTCTTGCTGAGATAAGGCTGTTTTTGAAACATTGTGTTTCCTGTGAAATTGTCCACACGAAGTGACTTGAAACCACTTTGTCCATGTTGTTTATCCCATTTGCCATAGTAGTGATGAAGAAATTTGTTGGTAAACACTTAGTTTAAGCCGTGGCACTGTAAAGCAGTTTTATGCTGTTTTTGAGATTCTCTCGCTGAGATAAGGCTGTTTTTGAAACATTGTGTTTCCTGTGAAATTGTCCACACAAAGTGACTTGAAACCACTTTGTCCATGTTGTTTATCCCATTTGCCATAGTAGTGATGAAGAAATTTGTTCGTAAACACTTTGTTTAAGCCGTGGCACTGTAAAGCAGTTTTATGCTGTTTTTGAGCTTCTCTCGCTGAGATAAGGCTGTTTTTGAAACATTGTGTTTCCTGTGAAATTGTCCACACAAAGTGACTTGAAACCACTTTGTCCATGTTCTTTATCCCATTTGCCATAGTAGTGATGAAGAAATTTGTTCGTAAACACTTAGTTTAAGCTGTAAAGCAGTTTTATGCTGTTTTTGAGCTTCTCTCGCTGAGATAAGGCTGTTTTTGAAACATTGTGTTTCCTGTGAAATTGTCCACACAAAGTGACTTGAAACCACTTTGCCCATGTAGTGCATCCCATTTGCCAAAGTTCTGAGTATGAAACTTGTTTGTAAACACTTAGTTTAAGCCGTGGCACTGTAAAGCAGTTTTATGCTGTTTTTGAGCTTCTCTCGCTGAGATAAGGCTGTTTTTGAAACATTGTGTTTCCTGTGAACTTGTCACACAAAGTGACTTGAAGCCACTTTGTCCATGTTGTTTATCCCATTTGCCATAGTAGTGATGAAGAAATTTGTTCGTATACACTTAGTTTAAGCTGTAAAGCAGTTTTATGCTGTTTTTGAGCTTCTCTCGCTGAGATAAGGCTGTTTTTGAAACATTGTGTTTCCTGTGAAATTGTCCACACAAAGTGACTTGAAACCACTTTGTCCATGTTGTTTATCCCATTTGCCATAGTAGTGATGAAGAAATTTGTTCGTAAACACTTTGTTTAAGCCGTGGCACTGTAAAGCAGTTTTATGCTGTTTTTGAGCTTCTCTCGCTGAGATGAGGCTGTTTTTGAAACATTGTGTTTCCTGTGAACTTGTCACACAAAGTGACTTGAAGCCACTTTGTCCATGTTGTTTATCCCATTTGCCATAGTAGTGATGAAGAAATTTGTTCGTATACACTTAGTTTAAGCTGTAAAGCAGTTTTATGCTGTTTTTGAGCTTCTCTCGCTGAGATAAGGCTGTTTTTGAAACATTGTGTTTCCTGTGAAATTGTCCACACAAAGTGACTTGAAACCACTTTGTCCATGTTGTTTATCCCATTTGCCATAGTAGTGATGAAGAAATTTGTTCGTAAACACTTAGTTTAAGCCGTAAAGCAGTTTTATGCTGTTTTTGAGCTTCTCTCGCTGAGATAAGGCTGTTTTTGAAACATTGTGTTTCCTGTGAAATTGTCCACACGAAGTGACTTGAAACCACTTTGTCCATGTTGTTTATCCCATTTGCCATAGTAGTGATGAAGAAATTTGTTGGTAAACACTTAGTTTAAGCCGCGGCGCTGTGATGCAGTTTTACATTAGGATGAGAAAGTGAGTCTTGAAATGCTGTTTTCTGTGTAATTGCAGACACAAAGTGAAGCCACATTGGCCATGTAGTGTATCCCATTTGCTGATGAAGAAATTTGTTCGTAAACACTTAGTTTAAGCCGTGGCACTGTAAAGCAGTTTTATGCTGTTTTTGAGCTTCTCTCGCTGAGATAAGGCTGTTTTTGAAACATTGTGTTTCCTGTGAAATTGTCCACACAAAGTGACTTGAAACCACTTTGTCCATGTTGTTTATCCCATTTGCCATAGTAGTGATGAAGAAATTTGTTCGTAAACACTTAGTTTAAGCTGTAAAGCAGTTTTATGCTGTTTTTGAGCTTCTCTCGCTGAGATAAGGCTGTTTTTGAAACATTGTGTTTCCTGTGAAATTGTCCACACAAAGTGACTTGAAACCACTTTGCCCATGTAGTGTATCCCATTTGCCAAAGTTCTGAGTATGAAACTTGTTTGTAAACACTTAGTTTAAGCCACGGCTCTGTGATGCAGTTTTACATTAGGATGAGAAAGTGAGTCTTGAAATGCTGTTTTCTGTGTAATTGCAGACACAAAGTGAAGCCACATTGGCCATGTAGTGTATCCCATTTGCTGATGAAGAAATTTGTTCGTAAACACTTAGTTTAAGCCGTAAAGCAGTTTTATGCTGTTTTTGAGCTTCTCTTGCTGAGATAAGGCTGTTTTTGAAACATTGTGTTTCCTGTGAAATTGTCCACACGAAGTGACTTGAAACCACTTTGTCCATGTTGTTTATCCCATTTGCCATAGTAGTGATGAAGAAATTTGTTGGTAAACACTTAGTTTAAGCCGTGGCACTGTAAAGCAGTTTTATGCTGTTTTTGAGCTTCTCTCGCTGAGATAAGGCTGTTTTTGAAACATTGTGTTTCCTGTGAAATTGTCCACACAAAGTGACTTGAAACCACTTTGCCCATGTAGTGTATCCCATTTGCCAAAGTTCTGAGTATGAAACTTGTTTGTAAACACTTAGTTTAAGCCGCGGCGCTGTGATGCAGTTTTACATTAGGATGAGAAAGTGAGTCTTGAAATGCTGTTTTCTGTGTAATTGCAGACACAAAGTGAAGCCACATTGGCCATGTAGTGTATCCCATTTGCTGATGAAGAAATTTGTTCGTAAACACTTAGTTTAAGCCGTGGCACTGTAAAGCAGTTTTATGCTGTTTTTGAGCTTCTCTCGCTGAGATAAGGCTGTTTTTGAAACATTGTGTTTCCTGTGAAATTGTCCACACAAAGTGACTTGAAACCACTTTGTCCATGTTGTTTATCCCATTTGCCATAGTAGTGATGAAGAAATTTGTTCGTAAACACTTAGTTTAAGCCGTGGCACTGTAAAGCAGTTTTATGCTGTTTTTGAGCTTCTCTCGCTGAGATAAGGCTGTTTTTGAAACATTGTGTTTCCTGTGAAATTGTCCACACAAAGTGACTTGAAACCACTTTGTCCATGTTGTTTATCCCATTTGCCATAATAGTGATGAAGAAATTTGTTCGTAAACACTTAGTTTAAGCTGTAAAGCAGTTTTATGCTGTTTTTGAGCTTCTCTCGCTGAGATAAGGCTGTTTTTGAAACATTGTGTTTCCTGTGAAATTGTCCACACAAAGTGACTTGAAACCACTTTGCCCATGTAGTGTATCCCATTTGCCAAAGTTCTGAGTATGAAACTTGTTTGTAAACACTTAGTTTAAGCCGCGGCTCTGTGATGCAGTTTTACATTAGGATGAGAAAGTGAGTCTTGAAATGCTGTTTTCTGTGTAATTGCAGACACAAAGTGAAGCCACATTGGCCATGTAGTGTATCCCATTTGCTGATGAAGAAATTTGTTCGTAAACACTTAGTTTAAGCCGTGGCACTGTAAAGCAGTTTTATGCTGTTTTTGAGCTTCTCTCGCTGAGATAAGGCTGTTTTTGAAACATTGTGTTTCCTGTGAAATTGTCCACACAAAGTGACTTGAAACCACTTTGTCCATGTTGTTTTTCCCATTTGCCATAGTAGTGATGAAGAAATTTGTTCGTAAACACTTAGTTTAAGCCGTGGCACTGTAAAGCAGTTTTATGCTGTTTTTGAGCTTCTCTCGCTGAGATAAGGCTGTTTTTGAAACATTGTGTTTCCTGTGAAATTGTCCACACAAAGTGACTTGAAACCACTTTGTCCATGTTGTTTATCCCATTTGCCATAGTAGTGATGAAGAAATTTGTTCGTAAACACTTTGTTTAAGCCGTGGCACTGTAAAGCAGTTTTATGCTGTTTTTGAGCTTCTCTCGCTGAGATGAGGCTGTTTTTGAAACATTGTGTTTCCTGTGAAATTGTCCACACAAAGTGACTTGAAACCACTTTGTCCATGTTTTTTATCCCATTTGCCATAGTAGTGATGAAGAAATTTGTTCGTAAACACTTAGTTTAAGCCGTAAAGCAGTTTTATGCTGTTTTTGAGCTTCTCTCGCTGAGATAAGGCTGTTTTTGAAACATTGTGTTTCCTGTGAAATTGTCCACACGAAGTGACTTGAAACCACTTTGTCCATGTTGTTTATCCCATTTGCCATAGTAGTGATGAAGAAATTTGTTGGTAAACACTTAGTTTAAGCCGCGGCGCTGTGATGCAGTTTTACATTAGGATGAGAAAGTGAGTCTTGAAATGCTGTTTTCTGTGTAATTGCAGACACAAAGTGAAGCCACATTGGCCATGTAGTGTATCCCATTTGCTGATGATGAAGAAATTTGTTCGTAAACACTTAGTTTAAGCCGTGGCACTGTAAAGCAGTTTTATGCTGTTTTTGAGCTTCTCTCGCTGAGATAAGGCTGTTTTTGAAACATTGTGTTTCCTGTGAAATTGTCCACACAAAGTGACTTGAAACCACTTTGTCCATGTTGTTTATCCCATTTGCCATAGTAGTGATGAAGAAATTTGTTCGTAAACACTTAGTTTAAGCCGTGGCACTGTAAAGCAGTTTTATGCTGTTTTTGAGCTTCTCTCGCTGAGATAAGGCTGTTTTTGAAACATTGTGTTTCCTGTGAAATTGTCCACACAAAGTGACTTGAAACCACTTTGTCCATGTTGTTTATCCCATTTGCCATAGTAGTGATGAAGAAATTTGTTCGTAAACACTTAGTTTAAGCTGTAAAGCAGTTTTATGCTGTTTTTGAGCTTCTCTCGCTGAGATAAGGCTGTTTTTGAAACATTGTGTTTCCTGTGAAATTGTCCACACAAAGTGACTTGAAACCACTTTGCCCATGTAGTGTATCCCATTTGCCAAAGTTCTGAGTATGAAACTTGTTTGTAAACACTTAGTTTAAGCCGCGGCTCTGTGATGCAGTTTTACATTAGGATGAGAAAGTGAGTCTTGAAATGCTGTTTTCTGTGTAATTGCAGACACAAAGTGAAGCCACATTGGCCATGTAGTGTATCCCATTTGCTGATGAAGAAATTTGTTCGTAAACACTTAGTTTAAGCCGTAAAGCAGTTTTATGCTGTTTTTGAGCTTCTCTTGCTGAGATAAGGCTGTTTTTGAAACATTGTGTTTCCTGTGAAATTGTCCACACGAAGTGACTTGAAACCACTTTGTCCATGTTGTTTATCCCATTTGCCATAGTAGTGATGAAGAAATTTGTTCGTAAACACTTTGTTTAAGCCGTGGCACTGTAAAGCAGTTTTATGCTGTTTTTGAGCTTCTCTCGCTGAGATGAGGCTGTTTTTGAAACATTGTGTTTCCTGTGAAATTGTCCACACAAAGTGACTTGAAACCACTTTGTCCATGTTTTTTATCCCATTTGCCATAGTAGTGATGAAGAAATTTGTTCGTAAACACTTAGTTTAAGCCGTAAAGCAGTTTTATGCTGTTTTTGAGCTTCTCTCGCTGAGATAAGGCTGTTTTTGAAACATTGTGTTTCCTGTGAAATTGTCCACACGAAGTGACTTGAAACCACTTTGTCCATGTTGTTTATCCCATTTGCCATAGTAGTGATGAAGAAATTTGTTGGTAAACACTTAGTTTAAGCCGCGGCGCTGTGATGCAGTTTTACATTAGGATGAGAAAGTGAGTCTTGAAATGCTGTTTTCTGTGTAATTGCAGACACAAAGTGAAGCCACATTGGCCATGTAGTGTATCCCATTTGCTGATGAAGAAATTTGTTGGTAAACACTTAGTTTAAGCCGTGGCACTGTAAAGCAGTTTTATGCTGTTTTTGAGCTTCTCCCGCTGAGATAAGGCTGTTTTTGAAACATTGTGTTTCCTGTGAAATTGTCCACACAAAGTGACTTGAAACCACTTTGTCCATGTTGTTTATCCCATTTGCCATAGTAGTGATGAAGAAATTTGTTCGTAAACACTTAGTTTAAGCCGTGGCACTGTAAAGCAGTTTTATGCTGTTTTTGAGCTTCTCTCGCTGAGATAAGGCTGTTTTTGTAAACATTGTGTTTCCTGTGAAATTGTCCACACAAAGTGACTTGAAACCACTTTGTCCATGTTGTTTATCCCATTTGCCATAGTAGTGATGAAGAAATTTGTTGGTAAACACTTAGTTTAAGCCGCGGCGCTGTGATGCAGTTTTACATTAGGATGAGAAAGTGAGTCTTGAAATGCTGTTTTCTGTGTAATTGCAGACACAAAGTGAAGCCACATTGGCCATGTAGTGTATCCCATTTGCTGATGAAGAAATTTGTTCGTAAACACTTAGTTTAAGCCGTGGCACTGTAAAG
Organism: Embiotoca jacksoni; assembly: GCF_022577435.1. Taxonomy (NCBI): domain Eukaryota; kingdom Metazoa; phylum Chordata; class Actinopteri; family Embiotocidae; genus Embiotoca; species Embiotoca jacksoni. The sequence goes on from NW_027185312.1 coordinate 39,506, forward strand.
CAGTTTTATGCTGTTTTTGAGCTTCTCCCGCTGAGATAAGGCTGTTTTTGAAACATTGTGTTTCCTGTGAAATTGTCCACACAAAGTGACTTGAAACCACTTTGTCCTTGTTGTTTATCCCATTTGCCATAGTAGTGATGAAGAAATTTGTTCGTAAACACTTTGTTTAAGCCGTGGCACTGTAAAGCAGTTTTATGCTGTTTTTGAGCTTCTCTCGCTGAGATAATGCTGTTTTTGAAACATTGTGTTTCCTGTGAAATTGTCCACACGAAGTGACTTGAAACCACTTTGTCCATGTTGTTTATCCCATTTGCCATAGTAGTGATGAAGAAATTTGTTGGTAAACACTTAGTTTAAGCCGCGGCGCTGTGATGCAGTTTTACATTAGGATGAGAAAGTGAGTCTTGAAATGCTGTTTTCTGTGTAATTGCAGACACAAAGTGAAGCCACATTGGCCATGTAGTGTATCCCATTTGCCATAGTAGTGATGAAGAAATTTGTTCGTAAACACTTAGTTTAAGCTGTAAAGCAGTTTTATGCTGTTTTTGAGCTTCTCTCGCTGAGATAAGGCTGTTTTTGAAACATTGTGTTTCCTGTGAAATTGTCCACACAAAGTGACTTGAAACCACTTTGCCCATGTAGTGTATCCCATTTGCCAAAGTTCTGAGTATGAAACTTGTTTGTAAACACTTAGTTTAAGCCGCGGCTCTGTGATGCAGTTTTTACATTAGGATGAGAAGTGAGTCTTGAAATGCTGTTTTCTGTGTAATTGCAGACACAAAGTGAAGCCACATTGGCCATGTAGTGTATCCCATTTGCTGATGAAGAAATTTGTTCGTAAACACTTAGTTTAAGCCGTAAAGCAGTTTTATGCTGTTTTTGAGCTTCTCTTGCTGAGATAAGGCTGTTTTTGAAACATTGTGTTTCCTGTGAAATTGTCCACACGAAGTGACTTGAAACCACTTTGTCCATGTTGTTTATCCCATTTGCCATAGTAGTGATGAAGAAATTTTTTCGTAAACACTTAGTTTAAGCCGTGGCACTGTAAAGCAGTTTTATGCTGTTTTTGAGCTTCTCTCGCTGAGATAAGGCTGTTTTTGAAACATTGTGTTTCCTGTGAAATTGTCCACACAAAGTGACTTGAAACCACTTTGCCCATGTAGTGTATCCCATTTGCCAAAGTTCTGAGTATGAAACTTGTTTGTAAACACTTAGTTTAAGCCGCGGCTCTGTGATGCAGTTTTACATTAGGATGAGAAAGTGAGTCTTGAAATGCTGTTTTCTGTGTAATTGCAGACACAAAGTGAAGCCACATTGGCCATGTAGTGTATCCCATTTGCTGATGAAGAAATTTGTTCGTAAACACTTAGTTTAAGCCGTGGCACTGTAAAGCATTTTTATGCTGTTTTTGAGCTTCTCTCGCTGAGATAAGGCTGTTTTTGAAACATTGTGTTTCCTGTGAAATTGTCCACACAAAGTGACTTGAAACCACTTTGTCCATGTTGTTTTTCCCATTTGCCATAGTAGTGATGAAGAAATTTGTTCGTAAACACTTAGTTTAAGCCGTGGCACTGTAAAGCAGTTTTATGCTGTTTTTGAGCTTCTCTCGCTGAGATAAGGCTGTTTTTGAAACATTGTGTTTCCTGTGAAATTGTCCACACAAAGTGACTTGAAACCACTTTGTCCATGTTGTTTATCCCATTTGCCATAGTAGTGATGAAGAAATTTGTTCGTAAACACTTTGTTTAAGCCGTGGCTCTGTAAAGCAGTTTTATGCTGTTTTTGAGCTTCTCTCGCTGAGATGAGGCTGTTTTTGAAACATTGTGTTTCCTGTGAAATTGTCCACACAAAGTGACTTGAAACCACTTTGTCCATGTTTTTTATCCCATTTGCCATAGTAGTGATGAAGAAATTTGTTCGTAAACACTTAGTTTAAGCCGTAAAGCAGTTTTATGCTGTTTTTGAGCTTCTCTCGCTGAGATAAGGCTGTTTTTGAAACATTGTGTTTCCTGTGAAATTGTCCACACGAAGTGACTTGAAACCACTTTGTCCATGTTGTTTATCCCATTTGCCATAGTAGTGATGAAGAAATTTGTTGGTAAACACTTAGTTTAAGCCGCGGCGCTGTGATGCAGTTTTACATTAGGATGAGAAAGTGAGTCTTGAAATGCTGTTTTCTGTGTAATTGCAGACACAAAGTGAAGCCACATTGGCCATGTAGTGTATCCCATTTGCTGATGAAGAAATTTGTTCGTAAACACTTAGTTTAAGCCGTGGCACTGTAAAGCAGTTTTATGCTGTTTTTGAGCTTCTCCCGCTGAGATAAGGCTGTTTTTGAAACATTGTGTTTCCTGTGAAATTGTCCACACAAAGTGACTTGAAACCACTTTGTCCATGTTGTTTATCCCATTTGCCATAGTAGTGATGAAGAAATTTGTTCGTAAACACTTAGTTTAAGCCGTGGCACTGTAAAGCAGTTTTATGCTGTTTTTGAGCTTCTCTCGCTGAGATAAGGCTGTTTTTGAAACATTGTGTTTCCTGTGAAATTGTCCACACAAAGTGACTTGAAGCCACTTTGTCCATGTTGTTTATCCCATTTGCCATAGTAGTGATGAAGAAATTTGTTCGTAAACACTTAGTTTAAGCCGTAAAGCAGTTTTATGCTGTTTTTGAGCTTCTCTCGCTGAGATAAGGCTGTTTTTGAAACATTGTGTTTCCTGTGAAATTGTCCACACAAAGTGACTTGAAACCACTTTGCCCATGTAGTGCATCCCATTTGCCAAAGTTCTGAGTATGAAACTTGTTTGTAAACACTTAGTTTAAGCCGTGGCGCTGTGATGCAGTTTTACATTAGGATGAGAAAGTGAGTCTTGAAATGCTGTTTTCTGTGTAATTGCAGACACAAAGTGAAGCCACATTGGCCATGTAGTGTATCCCATTTGCTGATGAAGAAATTTGTTCGTAAACACTTAGTTTAAGCCGTAAAGCAGTTTTATGCTGTTTTTGAGCTTCTCTCGCTGAGATAAGGCTGTTTTTGAAACATTGTGTTTCCTGTGAAATTGTCCACACGAAGTGACTTGAAACCACTTTGTCCATGTTGTTTATCCCCATTTGCCATAGTAGTGATGAAGAAATTTGTTCGTAAACACTTAGTTTAAGCCGTGGCACTGTAAAGCAGTTTTATGCTGTTTTTGAGCTTCTCTCGCTGAGATAAGGCTGTTTTTGAAACATTGTGTTTCCTGTGAAATTGTCCACACAAAGTGACTTGAAACCACTTTGTCCATGTTGTTTATCCCATTTGCCATAGTAGTGATGAAGAAATTTGTTCGTAAACACTTAGTTTAAGCTGTAAAGCAGTTTTATGCTGTTTTTGAGCTTCTCTCGCTGAGATAAGGCTGTTTTTGAAACATTGTGTTTCCTGTGAAATTGTCCACACAAAGTGACTTGAAACCACTTTGCCCATGTAGTGTATCCCATTTGCCAAAGTTCTGAGTATGAAACTTGTTTGTAAACACTTAGTTTAAGCCGCGGCTCTGTGATGCAGTTTTACATTAGGATGAGAAAGTGAGTCTTGAAATGCTGTTTTCTGTGTAATTGCAGACACAAAGTGAAGCCACATTGGCCATGTAGTGTATCCCATTTGCTGATGAAGAAATTTGTTCGTAAACACTTAGTTTAAGCCATAAAGCAGTTTTATGCTGTTTTTGAGCTTCTCTTGCTGAGATAAGGCTGTTTTTGAAACATTGTGTTTCCTGTGAAATTGTCCACACGAAGTGACTTGAAACCACTTTGTCCATGTTGTTTATCCCATTTGCCATAGTAGTGATGAAGAAATTTGTTGGTAAACACTTAGTTTAAGCCGTGGCACTGTAAAGCAGTTTTATGCTGTTTTTGAGCTTCTCTCGCTGAGATAAGGCTGTTTTTGAAACATTGTGTTTCCTGTGAAATTGTCCACACAAAGTGACTTGAAACCACTTTGCCCATGTAGTGCATCCCATTTGCCAAAGTTCTGAGTATGAAACTTGTTTGTAAACACTTAGTTTAAGCCGTGGCGCTGTGATGCAGTTTTACATTAGGATGAGAAAGTGAGTCTTGAAATGCTGTTTTCTGTGTAATTGCAGACACAAAGTGAAGCCACATTGGCCATGTAGTGTATCCCATTTGCTGATGAAGAAATTTGTTCGTAAACACTTAGTTTAAGCCGTGGCACTGTAAAGCAGTTTTATGCTGTTTTTGAGCTTCTCTCGCTGAGATAAGGCTGTTTTTGAAACATTGTGTTTCCTGTGAAATTGTCCACACAAAGTGACTTGAAACCACTTTGTCCATGTTGTTTATCCCATTTGCCATAGTAGTGATGAAGAAATTTGTTCGTAAACACTTTGTTTAAGCCGTGGCACTGTAAAGCAGTTTTATGCTGTTTTTGAGCTTCTCTCCCTGAGATAAGGCTGTTTTTGAAACATTGTGTTTCCTGTGAAATTGTCCACACAAAGTGACTTGAAACCACTTTGTCCATGTTGTTTATCCCATTTGCCATAGTAGTGATGAAGAAATTTGTTCGTAAACACTTAGTTTAAGCTGTAAAGCAGTTTTATGCTGTTTTTGAGCTTCTCTCGCTGAGATAAGGCTGTTTTTGAAACATTGTGTTTCCTGTGAAATTGTCACACAAAGTGACTTGAAGCCACTTTGTCCATGTTGTTTATCCCATTTGCCATAGTAGTGATGAAGAAATTTGTTCGTATACACTTAGTTTAAGCTGTAAAGCAGTTTTATGCTGTTTTTGAGCTTCTCTCGCTGAGATAAGGCTGTTTTTGAAACATTGTGTTTCCTGTGAAATTGTCTACACAAAGTGACTTGAAACCACTTTGCCCATGTAGTGCATCCCATTTGCCAAAAGTTCTGAGTATGAAACTTGTTTGTAAACACTTAGTTTAAGCCGTGGCGCTGTGATGCAGTTTTACATTAGGATGAGAAAGTGAGTCTTGAAATGCTGTTTTCTGTGTAATTGCAGACACAAAGTGAAGCCACATTGGCCATGTGTGTATCCCATTTGCTGATGAAGAAATTTGTTCGTAAAACACTTAGTTTAAGCTGTAAAGCAGTTTTATGCTGTTTTTGAGCTTCTCTCGCTGAGATAAGGCTGTTTTGAAACATTGTGTTTACTGTGAAATTGTCCACACAAAGTGACTTGAAGCCACTTTGTCCATGTTGTTTATCCCATTTGCCATAGTAGTGATGAAGAAATTTGTTCGTAAACACTTAGTTTAAGCCGTAAAGCAGTTTTATGCTGTTTTTGAGCTTCTCTCGCTGAGATAAGGCTGTTTTTGAAACATTGTGTTTCCTGTGAAATTGTCCACACAAAGTGACTTGAAACCACTTTGCCCATGTAGTGCATCCCATTTGCCAAAGTTCTGAGTATGAAACTTGTTTGTAAACACTTAGTTTAAGCCGTGGCGCTGTGATGCAGTTTTACATTAGGATGAGAAAGTGAGTCTTGAAATGCTGTTTTCTGTGTAATTGCAGACACAAAGTGAAGCCACATTGGCCATGTAGTGTATCCCATTTGCTGATGAAGAAATTTGTTCGTAAACACTTAGTTTAAGCCGTGGCACTGTAAAGCAGTTTTATGCTGTTTTTGAGCTTCTCTCGCTGAGATAAGGCTGTTTTTGAAACATTGTGTTTCCTGTGAAATTGTCCACACAAAGTGACTTGAAACCACTTTGTCCATGTTGTTTATCCCATTTGCCATAGTAAGTGATGAAGAAATTTGTTCGTAAACACTTTGTTTAAGCCGTGGCACTGTAAAGCAGTTTTATGCTGTTTTTGAGCTTCTCTCCCTGAGATAAGGCTGTTTTTGAAACATTGTGTTTCCTGTGAAATTGTCCACACAAAGTGACTTGAAACCACTTTGTCCATGTTGTTTATCCCATTTGCCATAGTAGTGATGAAGAAATTTGTTCGTAAACACTTAGTTTAAGCTGTAAAGCAGTTTTATGCTGTTTTTGAGCTTCTCTCGCTGAGATAAGGCTGTTTTTGAAACATTGTGTTTCCTGTGAAATTGTCACACAAAGTGACTTGAAGCCACTTTGTCCATGTTGTTTATCCCATTTGCCATAGTAGTGATGAAGAAATTTGTTCGTATACACTTAGTTTAAGCTGTAAAGCAGTTTTATGCTGTTTTTGAGCTTCTCTCGCTGAGATAAGGCTGTTTTTGAAACATTGTGTTTCCTGTGAAATTGTCTACACAAAGTGACTTGAAACCACTTTGCCCATGTAGTGCATCCCATTTGCCAAAGTTCTGAGTATGAAACTTGTTTGTAAACACTTAGTTTAAGCCGTGGCGCTGTGATGCAGTTTTACATTAGGATGAGAAAGTGAGTCTTGAAATGCTGTTTTCTGTGTAATTGCAGACACAAAGTGAAGCCACATTGGCCATGTAGTGTATCCCATTTGCTGATGAAGAAATTTGTTCGTAAACACTTAGTTTAAGCTGTAAAGCAGTTTTATGCTGTTTTTGAGCTTCTCTCGCTGAGATAAGGCTGTTTTTGAAACATTGTGTTTACTGTGAAATTGTCCACACAAAGTGACTTGAAGCCACTTTGTCCATGTTGTTTATCCCATTTGCCATAGTAGTGATGAAGAAAATTTGTTGATAAACACTTAGTTTAAGCCGTGGCACTGTAAAGCAGTTTTATGCTGTTTTTGAGCTTCTCTCGCTGAGATAAGGCTGTTTTTGAAACATTGTGTTTCCTGTGAAATTGTCCACACAAAGTGACTTGAAACCACTTTGTCCATGTTGTTTATCCCATTTGCCATAGTAGTGATGAAGAAATTTGTTCGTAAACACTTTGTTTAAGCCGTGGCACTGTAAAGCAGTTTTATGCTGTTTTTGAGCTTCTCTCGCTGAGATGAGGCTGTTTTTGAAACATTGTGTTTCCTGTGAAATTGTCCACACAAAGTGACTTGAAACCACTTTGTCCATGTTTTTTATCCCATTTGCCATAGTAGTGATGAAGAAATTTGTTCGTAAACACTTAGTTTAAGCCGTAAAGCAGTTTTATGCTGTTTTTGAGCTTCTCTCGCTGAGATAAGGCTGTTTTTGAAACATTGTGTTTCCTGTGAAATTGTCCACACGAAGTGACTTGAAACCACTTTGTCCATGTTGTTTATCCCATTTGCCATAGTAGTGATGAAGAAATTTGTTGGTAAACACTTAGTTTAAGCCGCGGCGCTGTGATGCAGTTTTACATTAGGATGAGAAAGTGAGTCTTGAAATGCTGTTTTCTGTGTAATTGCAGACACAAAGTGAAGCCACATTGGCCATGTAGTGTATCCCATTTGCTGATGAAGAAATTTGTTCGTAAACACTTAGTTTAAGCCGTGGCACTGTAAAGCAGTTTTATGCTGTTTTTGAGCTTCTCTCGCTGAGATAAGGCTGTTTTTGAAATATTGTGTTTCCTGTGAAATTGTCCACAGAAAGTGACTTGAAACCACTTTGTCCATGTTGTTTATCCCATTTGCCATAGTAGTGATGAAGAAATTTGTTCGTAAACACTTAGTTTAAGCCGTGGCACTGTAAAGCAGTTTTATGCTGTTTTTGAGCTTCTCTCGCTGAGATAAGGCTGTTTTTGAAACATTGTGTTTCCTGTGAAATTGTCCACACAAAGTGACTTGAAACCACTTTGTCCATGTTGTTTATCCCATTTGCCATAGTAGTGATGAAGAAATTTGTTCGTAAACACTTAGTTTAAGCTGTAAAGCAGTTTTATGCTGTTTTTGAGCTTCTCTCACTGAGATAAGGCTGTTTTTGAAACATTGTGTTTCCTGTGAAATTGTCCACACAAAGTGACTTGAAACCACTTTGCCCATGTAGTGTATCCCATTTGCCAAAGTTCTGAGTATGAAAACTTGTTTGTAAACACTTAGTTTAAGCCGCGGCTCTGTGATGCAGTTTTACATTAGGATGAGAAAGTGAGTCTTGAAATGCTGTTTTCTGTGTAATTGCAGACACAAAGTGAAGCCACATTGGCCATGTAGTGTATCCCATTTGCTGATGAAGAAATTTGTTCGTAAACACTTAGTTTAAGCCGTAAAGCAGTTTTATGCTGTTTTTGAGCTTCTCTTGCTGAGATAAGGCTGTTTTTGAAACATTGTGTTTCCTGTGAAATTGTCCACACGAAGTGACTTGAAACCACTTTGTCCATGTTGTTTATCCCATTTGCCATAGTAGTGATGAAGAAATTTGTTGGTAAACACTTAGTTTAAGCCGTGGCACCGTAAAGCAGTTTTATGCTGTTTTTGAGCTTCTCTCGCTGAGATAAGGCTGTTTTTGAAACATTGTGTTTCCTGTGAAATTGTCCACACAAAGTGACTTGAAACCACTTTGCCCATGTAGTGCATCCCATTTGCCAAAGTTCTGAGTATGAAACTTGTTTGTAAACACTTAGTTTAAGCCGTGGCGCTGTGATGCAGTTTTACATTAGGATGAGAAAGTGAGTCTTGAAATGCTGTTTTGTGTGTAATTGCAGACACAAAGTGAAGCCACATTGGCCATGTAGTGTATCCCATTTGCTGATGAAGAAATTTGTTCGTAAACACTTAGTTTAAGCCGTGGCACTGTAAAGCAGTTTTTATGCTGTTTTTGAGCTTCTCTCGCTGAGATAAGGCTGTTTTTGAAACATTGTGTTTCCTGTGAAATTGTTCACACAAAGTGACTTGAAACCACTTTGTCCATGTTGTTTATCCCATTTGCCATAGTAGTGATGAAGAAATTTGTTCGTAAACACTTTGTTTAAGCCGTGGCACTGTAAAGCAGTTTTATGCTGTTTTTGAGCTTCTCTCGCTGAGATAAGGCTGTTTTTGAAACATTGTGTTTCCTGTGAAATTGTCCACACAAAGTGACTTGAAACCACTTTGTCCATGTTGTTTATCCCATTTGCCATAGTAGTGATGAAGAAATTTGTTCGTAAACACTTAGTTTAAGCTGTAAAGCAGTTTTATGCTGTTTTTGAGCTTCTCTCACTGAGATAAGGCTGTTTTTGAAACATTGTGTTTCCTGTGAAATTGTCCACACAAAGTGACTTGAAACCACTTTGCCCATGTAGTGTATCCCATTTGCCAAAGTTCTGAGTATGAAACTTGTTTGTAAACACTTAGTTTAAGCCGCGGCTCTGTGATGCAGTTTTACATTAGGATGAGAAAGTGAGTCTTGAAATGCTGTTTTCTGTGTAATTGCAGACACAAAGTGAAGCCACATTGGCCATGTAGTGTATCCCATTTGCTGATGAAGAAATTTGTTCGTAAACACTTAGTTTAAGCCGTAAAGCAGTTTTATGCTGTTTTTGAGCTTCTCTTGCTGAGATAAGGCTGTTTTTGAAACATTGTGTTTCCTGTGAAATTGTCCACACGAAGTGACTTGAAACCACTTTGTCCATGTTGTTTATCCCATTTGCCATAGTAGTGATGAAGAAATTTGTTGGTAAACACTTAGTTTAAGCCGTGGCACCGTAAAGCAGTTTTATGCTGTTTTTGAGCTTCTCTCGCTGAGATAAGGCTGTTTTTGAAACATTGTGTTTCCTGTGAAATTGTCCACACAAAGTGACTTGAAACCACTTTGCCCATGTAGTGCATCCCATTTGCCAAAGTTCTGAGTATGAAACTTGTTTGTAAACACTTAGTTTAAGCCGTGGCGCTGTGATGCAGTTTTACATTAGGATGAGAAAGTGAGTCTTGAAATGCTGTTTTCTGTGTAATTGCAGACACAAAGTGAAGCCACATTGGCCATGTAGTGTATCCCATTTGCTGATGAAGAAATTTGTTCGTAAACACTTAGTTTAAGCTGTAAAGCAGTTTTATGCTGTTTTTGAGCTTCTCTCGCTGAGATAAGGCTGTTTTTGAAACATTGTGTTTACTGTGAAATTGTCCACACAAAGTGACTTCAAGCCACTTTGTCCATGTTGTTTATCCCATTTGCCATAGTAGTGATGAAGAAATTTGTTCGTAAACACTTAGTTTAAGCCGTAAAGCAGTTTTATGCTGTTTTTGAGCTTCTCTCGCTGAGATAAGGCTGTTTTTGAAACATTGTGTTTCCTGTGAAATTGTCCACACAAAGTGACTTGAAACCACTTTGCCCATGTAGTGCATCCCATTTGCCAAAGTTCTGAGTATGAAACTTGTTTGTAAACACTTAGTCTAAGCCGCGGCTCTGTGATGCAGTTTTACATTAGGATGAGAAAGTGAGTCTTGAAATGCTGTTTTCTGTGTAATTGCAGACACAAAGTGAAGCCACATTGGCCATGTAGTGTATCCCATTTGCTGATGAAGAAATTTGTTCGTAAACACTTAGTTTAAGCCGTGGCACTGTAAAGCAGTTTTATGCTGTTTTTGAGCTTCTCTCGCTGAGATAAGGCTGTTTTTGAAACATTGTGTTTCCTGTGAAATTGTCCACACAAAGTGACTTGAAACCACTTTGTCCATGTTGTTTATCCCATTTGCCATAGTAGTGATGAAGAAATTTGTTCGTAAACACTTAGTTTAAGCCGTGGCACTGTAAAGCAGTTTTATGCTGTTTTTGAGCTTCTCTCGCTGAGATGAGGCTGTTTTTGAAACATTGTGTTTCCTGTGAAATTGTCCACACAAAGTGACTTGAAACCACTTTGTCCATGTTTTTTATCCCATTTGCCATAGTAGTGATGAAGAAATTTGTTCGTAAACACTTAGTTTAAGCCGTAAAGCAGTTTTATGCTGTTTTTGAGCTTCTCTCGCTGAGATAAGGCTGTTTTTGAAACATTGTGTTTCCTGTGAAATTGTCCACACGAAGTGACTTGAAACCACTTTGTCCATGTTGTTTATCCCATTTGCCATAGTAGTGATGAAGAAATTTGTTGGTAAACACTTAGTTTAAGCCGCGGCGCTGTGATGCAGTTTTACATTAGGATGAGAAAGTGAGTCTTGAAATGCTGTTTTCTGTGTAATTGCAGACACAAAGTGAAGCCACATTGGCCATGTAGTGTATCCCATTTGCTGATGAAGAAATTTGTTCGTAAACACTTAGTTTAAGCCGTGGCACTGTAAAGCAGTTTTATGCTGTTTTTGAGCTTCTCTCGCTGAGATAAGGCTGTTTTTGAAATATTGTGTTTCCTGTGAAATTGTCCACAGAAAGTGACTTGAAACCACTTTGTCCATGTTGTTTATCCCATTTGCCATAGTAGTGATGAAGAAATTTGTTCGTAAACACTTAGTTTAAGCTGTAAAGCAGTTTTATGCTGTTTTTGAGCTTCTCTCACTGAGATAAGGCTGTTTTTGAAACATTGTGTTTCCTGTGAAATTGTCCACACAAAGTGACTTGAAACCACTTTGCCCATGTAGTGTATCCCATTTGCCAAAGTTCTGAGTATGAAACTTGTTTGTAAACACTTAGTTTAAGCCGCGGCTCTGTGATGCAGTTTTACATTAGGATGAGAAAGTGAGTCTTGAAATGCTGTTTTCTGTGTAATTGCAGACACAAAGTGAAGCCACATTGGCCATGTAGTGTATCCCATTTGCTGATGAAGAAATTTGTTCGTAAACACTTAGTTTAAGCCGTAAAGCAGTTTTATGCTGTTTTTGAGCTTCTCTTGCTGAGATAAGGCTGTTTTTGAAACATTGTGTTTCCTGTGAAATTGTCCACACGAAGTGACTTGAAACCACTTTGTCCATGTTGTTTATCCCATTTGCCATAGTAGTGATGAAGAAATTTGTTGGTAAACACTTAGTTTAAGCCGTGGCACCGTAAAGCAGTTTTATGCTGTTTTTGAGCTTCTCTCGCTGAGATAAGGCTGTTTTTGAAACATTGTGTTTCCTGTGAAATTGTCCACACAAAGTGACTTGAAACCACTTTGCCCATGTAGTGCATCCCATTTGCCAAAGTTCTGAGTATGAAACTTGTTTGTAAACACTTAGTTTAAGCCGTGGCGCTGTGATGCAGTTTTACATTAGGATGAGAAAGTGAGTCTTGAAATGCTGTTTTGTGTGTAATTGCAGACACAAAGTGAAGCCACATTGGCCATGTAGTGTATCCCATTTGCTGATGAAGAAATTTGTTCGTAACACTTAGTTTAAGCCGTGGCACTGTAAAGCAGTTTTATGCTGTTTTTGAGCTTCTCTCGCTGAGATAAGGCTGTTTTTGAAACATTGTGTTTCCTGTGAAATTGTTCACACAAAGTGACTTGAAACCACTTTGTCCATGTTGTTTATCCCATTTGCCATAGTAGTGATGAAGAAATTTGTTCGTAAACACTTTGTTTAAGCCGTGGCACTGTAAAGCAGTTTTATGCTGTTTTTGAGCTTCTCTCCCTGAGATAAGGCTGTTTTTGAAACATTGTGTTTCCTGTGAAATTGTCCACACAAAGTGACTTGAAACCACTTTGTCCATGTTGTTTATCCCATTTGCCATAGTAGTGATGAAGAAATTTGTTCGTAAACACTTAGTTTAAGCTGTAAAGCAGTTTTATGCTGTTTTTGAGCTTCTCTCGCTGAGATAAGGCTGTTTTTGAAACATTGTGTTTCCTGTGAAATTGTCACACAAAGTGACTTGAAGCCACTTTGTCCATGTTGTTTATCCCATTTGCCATAGTAGTGATGAAGAAATTTGTTCGTATACACTTAGTTTAAGCTGTAAAGCAGTTTTATGCTGTTTTTGAGCTTCTCTCGCTGAGATAAGGCTGTTTTTGAAACATTGTGTTTCCTGTGAAATTGTCTACACAAAGTGACTTGAAACCACTTTGCCCATGTAGTGCATCCCATTTGCCAAAGTTCTGAGTATGAAACTTGTTTGTAAACACTTAGTTTAAGCCGTGGCGCTGTGATGCAGTTTTACATTAGGATGAGAAAGTGAGTCTTGAAATGCTGTTTTCTGTGTAATTGCAGACACAAAGTGAAGCCACATTGGCCATGTAGTGTATCCCATTTGCTGATGAAGAAAATTTGTTCGTAAACACTTAGTTTAAGCCGTGGCACTGTAAAGCAGTTTTATGCTGTTTTTGAGCTTCTCTCGCTGAGATAAGGCTGTTTTTGAAACATTGTGTTTCCTGTGAAATTGTCCACACAAAGTGACTTGAAACCACTTTGTCCATGTTGTTTATCCCATTTGCCATAGTAGTGATGAAGAAATTTGTTCGTAAACACTTTGTTTAAGCCGTGGCACTGTAAAGCAGTTTTATGCTGTTTTTGAGCTTCTCTCGCTGAGATGAGGCTGTTTTTGAAACATTGTGTTTCCTGTGAAATTGTCCACACAAAGTGACTTGAAACACTTTGTCCATGTTTTTTATCCCATTTGCCATAGTAGTGATGAAGAAATTTGTTCGTAAACACTTAGTTTAAGCCGTAAAGCAGTTTTATGCTGTTTTTGAGCTTCTCTCGCTGAGATAAGGCTGTTTTTGAAACATTGTGTTTCCTGTGAAATTGTCCACACGAAGTGACTTGAAACAACTTTGTCCATGTTGTTTATCCCCATTTGCCATAGTAGTGATGAAGAAATTTGTTGGTAAACACTTAGTTTAAGCCGCGGCGCTGTTATGCAGTTTTACATTAGGATGAGAAAGTGAGTCTTGAAATGCTGTTTTCTGTGTAATTGTCAGACACAAAGTGAAGCCACATTGGCCATGTAGTGTATCCCATTTGCTGATGAAGAAATTTGTTCGTAAACACTTAGTTTAAGCCGTGGCACTGTAAAGCAGTTTTATGCTGTTTTTGAGCTTCTCTCGCTGAGATAAGGCTGTTTTTGAAACATTGTGTTTCCTGTGAAATTGTCCACACAAAGTGACTTGAAACCACTTTGTCCATGTTGTTTATCCCATTTGCCATAGTAGTGATGAAGAAATTTGTTCGTAAACACTTAGTTTAAGCTGTAAAGCAGTTTTATGCTGTTTTTGAGCTTCTCTCGCTGAGATAAGGCTGTTTTTGAAACATTGTGTTTCCTGTGAAATTGTCCACACAAAGTGACTTGAAACCACTTTGCCCATGTAGTGTATCCCATTTGCCAAAGTTCTGAGTATGAAACTTGTTTGTAAACACTTAGTTTAAGCCGCGGCTCTGTGATGCAGTTTTACATTAGGATGAGAAAGTGAGTCTTGAAATGCTGTTTTCTGTGTAATTGCAGACACAAAGTGAAGCCACATTGGCCATGTAGTGTATCCCATTTGCTGATGAAGAAATTTGTTCGTAAACACTTAGTTTAAGCCGTGGCACTGTAAAGCAGTTTTATGCTGTTTTTGAGCTTCTCTCGCTGAGATAAAGGCTGTTTTTGAAACATTGTGTTTCCTGTGAAATTGTCCACACAAAGTGACTTGAAACCACTTTGTCCATGTTGTTTATCCCATTTGCCATAGTAGTGATGAAGAAATTTGTTCGTAAACACTTTGTTTAAGCCGTGGCACTGTAAAGCAGTTTTATGCTGTTTTTGAGCTTCTCTCCCTGAGATAAGGCTGTTTTTGAAACATTGTGTTTCCTGTGAAATTGTCCACACAAAGTGACTTGAAACCACTTTGTCCATGTTGTTTATCCCATTTGCCATAGTAGTGATGAAGAAATTTGTTCGTAAACACTTAGTTTAAGCTGTAAAGCAGTTTTATGCTGTTTTTGAGCTTCTCTCGCTGAGATAAGGCTGTTTTTGAAACATTGTGTTTCCTGTGAAATTGTCACACAAAGTGACTTGAAGCCACTTTGTCCATGTTGTTTATCCCATTTGCCATAGTAGTGATGAAGAAATTTGTTCGTATACACTTAGTTTAAGCTGTAAAGCAGTTTTATGCTGTTTTTGAGCTTCTCTCGCTGAGATAAGGCTGTTTTTGAAACATTGTGTTTCCTGTGAAATTGTCTACACAAAGTGACTTGAAACCACTTTGCCCATGTAGTGCATCCCATTTGCCAAAGTTCTGAGTATGAAACTTGTTTGTAAACACTTAGTTTAAGCCGTGGCGCTGTGATGCAGTTTTTACAATTAGGATGAGAAAGTGAGTCTTGAAATGCTGTTTTCTGTGTAATTGCAGACACAAAGTGAAGCCACATTGGCCATGTAGTGTATCCCATTTGCTGATGAAGAAATTTGTTCGTAAACACTTAGTTTAAGCTGTAAAGCAGTTTTATGCTGTTTTTGAGCTTCTCTCGCTGAGATAAGGCTGTTTTTGAAACATTGTGTTTACTGTGAAATTGTCCACACAAAGTGACTTGAAGCCACTTTGTCCATGTTGTTTATCCCATTTGCCATAGTAGTGATGAAGAAATTTGTTCGTAAACACTTAGTTTAAGCCGTAAAGCAGTTTTATGCTGTTTTTGAGCTTCTCTCGCTGAGATAAGGCTGTTTTTGAAACATTGTGTTTCCTGTGAAATTGTCCACACAAAGTGACTTGAAACCACTTGCCCATGTAGTGCATCCCATTTGCCAAAGTTCTGAGTATGAAACTTGTTTGTAAACACTTAGTTTAAGCCGTGGCGCTGTGATGCAGTTTTACATTAGGATGAGAAAGTGAGTCTTGAAATGCTGTTTTCTGTGTAATTGCAGACACAAAGTGAAGCCACATTGGCCATGTAGTGTATCCCATTTGCTGATGAAGAAATTTGTTCGTAAACACTTAGTTTAAGCCGTGGCACTGTAAAGCAGTTTTATGCTGTTTTTGAGCTTCTCTCGCTGAGATAAGGCTGTTTTTGAAACATTGTGTTTCCTGTGAAATTGTCCACACAAAGTGACTTGAAACCACTTTGTCCATGTTGTTTATCCCATTTGCCATAGTAGTGATGAAGAAATTTGTTCGTAAACACTTTGTTTAAGCCGTGGCACTGTAAAGCAGTTTTATGCTGTTTTTGAGCTTCTCTCCCTGAGATAAGGCTGTTTTTGAAACATTGTGTTTCCTGTGAAATTGTCCACACAAAGTGACTTGAAACCACTTTGTCCATGTTGTTTATCCCATTTGCCATAGTAGTGATGAAGAAATTTGTTCGTAAACACTTAGTTTAAGCTGTAAAGCAGTTTTATGCTGTTTTTGAGCTTCTCACTCGCTGAGATAAGGCTGTTTTTGAAACATTGTGTTTCCTGTGAAATTGTCACACAAAGTGACTTGAAGCCACTTTGTCCATGTTGTTTATCCCATTTGCCATAGTAGTGATGAAGAAATTTGTTCGTATACACTTAGTTTAAGCTGTAAAGCAGTTTTATGCTGTTTTTGAGCTTCCTCTCCGCTGAGATAAGGCTGTTTTTGAAACATTGTGTTTCCTGTGAAATTGTCTACACAAAGTGACTTGAAACCACTTTGCCCATGTAGTGCATCCCATTTGCCAAAGTTCTGAGTATGAAACTTGTTTGTAAACACTTAGTTTAAGCCGTGGCGCTGTGATGCAGTTTTACATTAGGATGAGAAAGTGAGTCTTGAAATGCTGTTTTCTGTGTAATTGCAGACACAAAGTGAAGCCACATTGGCCATGTAGTGTATCCCATTTGCTGATGAAGAAATTTGTTCGTAAACACTTTGTTTAAGCTGTAAAGCAGTTTTATGCTGTTTTTGAGCTTCTCTCGCTGAGATAAGGCTGTTTTTGAAACATTGTGTTTACTGTGAAATTGTCCACACAAAGTGACTTGAAGCCACTTTGTCCATGTTGTTTATCCCATTTGCCATAGTAGTGATGAAGAAATTTGTTCGTAAACACTTAGTTTAAGCCGTAAAGCAGTTTTATGCTGTTTTTGAGCTTCTCTCGCTGAGATAAGGCTGTTTTTGAAACATTGTGTTTTCCTGTGAAATTGTCCACACAAAGTGACTTGAAACCACTTTGCCCATGTAGTGCATCCCATTTGCCAAAGTTCTGAGTATGAAACTTGTTTGTAAACACTTAGTTTAAAGCCGCGGCTCTGTGATGCAGTTTTACATTAGGATGAGAAAGTGAGTCTTGAAATGCTGTTTTCTGTGTAATTGCAGACACAAAGTGAAGCCACATTGGCCATGTAGTGTATCCCATTTGCTGATGAAGAAATTTGTTCGTAAACACTTAGTTTAAGCCGTGGCACTGTAAAGCAGTTTTATGCTGTTTTTGAGCTTCTCTCGCTGAGATAAGGCTGTTTTTTGAAACATTGTGTTTCCTGTGAAATTGTCCACACAAAGTGACTTGAAACCACTTTGTCCATGTTGTTTATCCCATTTGCCATAGTAGTGATGAAGAAATTTGTTCGTAAACACTTTGTTTAAGCCGTGGCACTGTAAAGCAGTTTTATGCTGTTTTTGAGCTTCTCTCGCTGAGATGAGGCTGTTTTTGAAACATTGTGTTTCCTGTGAAATTGTCCACACAAAGTGACTTGAAACCACTTTGTCCATGTTTTTTTATCCCATTTGCCATAGTAGTGATGAAGAAATTTGTTCGTAAACACTTAGTTTAAGCCGTAAAGCAGTTTTATGCTGTTTTTGAGCTTCTCTCGCTGAGATAAGGCTGTTTTTGAAACATTGTGTTTCCTGTGAAATTGTCCACACGAAGTGACTTGAAACCACTTTGTCCATGTTGTTTATCCCATTTGCCATAGTAGTGATGAAGAAATTTGTTGGTAAACACTTAGTTTAAGCCGCGGCGCTGTGATGCAGTTTTACATTAGGATGAGAAAGTGAGTCTTGAAATGCTGTTTTCTGTGTAATTGCAGACACAAAGTGAAGCCACATTGGCCATGTAGTGTATCCCATTTGCTGATGAAGAAATTTGTTCGTAAACACTTAGTTTAAGCCGTGGCACTGTAAAGCAGTTTTATGCTGTTTTTGAGCTTCTCTCGCTGAGATAAGGCTGTTTTTGAAATATTGTGTTTCCTGTGAAATTGTCCACAGAAAGTGACTTGAAACCACTTTGTCCATGTTGTTTATCCCATTTGCCATAGTAGTGATGAAGAAATTTGTTCGTAAACACTTAGTTTAAGCCGTGGCACTGTAAAGCAGTTTTATGCTGTTTTTGAGCTTCTCTCGCTGAGATAAGGCTGTTTTTGAAACATTGTGTTTCCTGTGAAATTGTCCACACAAAGTGACTTGAAACCACTTTGTCCATGTTGTTTATCCCATTTGCCATAGTAGTGATGAAGAAATTTGTTCGTAAACACTTAGTTTAAGCTGTAAAGCAGTTTTATGCTGTTTTTGAGCTTCTCTCACTGAGATAAGGCTGTTTTTGAAACATTGTGTTTCCTGTGAAATTGTCCACACAAAGTGACTTGAAACCACTTTGCCCATGTAGTGTATCCCATTTGCCAAAGTTCTGAGTATGAAACTTGTTTGTAAACACTTAGTTTAAGCCGCGGCTCTGTGATGCAGTTTTACATTAGGATGAGAAAGTGAGTCTTGAAATGCTGTTTTCTGTGTAATTGCAGACACAAAGTGAAGCCACATTGGCCATGTAGTGTATCCCATTTGCTGATGAAGAAATTTGTTCGTAAACACTTAGTTTAAGCCGTAAAGCAGTTTTATGCTGTTTTTGAGCTTCTCTTGCTGAGATAAGGCTGTTTTTGAAACATTGTGTTTCCTGTGAAATTGTCCACACGAAGTGACTTGAAACCACTTTGTCCATGTTGTTTATCCCATTTGCCATAGTAGTGATGAAGAAATTTGTTGGTAAACACTTAGTTTAAGCCGTGGCACCGTAAAGCAGTTTTATGCTGTTTTTGAGCTTCTCTCGCTGAGATAAGGCTGTTTTTGAAACATTGTGTTTCCTGTGAAATTGTCCACACAAAGTGACTTGAAACCACTTTGCCCATGTAGTGCATCCCATTTGCCAAAGTTCTGAGTATGAAACTTGTTTGTAAACACTTAGTTTAAGCCGTGGCGCTGTGATGCAGTTTTACATTAGGATGAGAAAGTGAGTCTTGAAATGCTGTTTTGTGTGTAATTGCAGACACAAAGTGAAGCCACATTGGCCATGTAGTGTATCCCATTTGCTGATGAAGAAATTTGTTCGTAAACACTTAGTTTAAGCCGTGGCACTGTAAAGCAGTTTTATGCTGTTTTTGAGCTTCTCTCGCTGAGATAAGGCTGTTTTTGAAACATTGTGTTTCCTGTGAAATTGTTCACAACAAAGTGACTTGAAACCACTTTGTCCATGTTGGTTATCCCATTTGCCATAGTAGTGATGAAGAAATTTGTTCGTAAACACTTTGTTTAAGCCGTGGCACTGTAAAGCAGTTTTATGCTGTTTTTGAGCTTCTCTCCCTGAGATAAGGCTGTTTTTGAAACATTGTGTTTCCTGTGAAATTGTCCACACAAAGTGACTTGAAACCACTTTGTCCATGTTGTTTATCCCATTTGCCATAGTAGTGATGAAGAAATTTGTTCGTAAACACTTAGTTTAAGCTGTAAAGCAGTTTTATGCTGTTTTTGAGCTTCTCTCGCTGAGATAAGGCTGTTTTTGAAACATTGTGTTTCCTGTGAAATTGTCACACAAAGTGACTTGAAGCCACTTTGTCCATGTTGTTTATCCCATTTGCCATAGTAGTGATGAAGAAATTTGTTCGTATACACTTAGTTTAAGCTGTAAAGCAGTTTTATGCTGTTTTTGAGCTTCTCCTCGCTGAGATAAGGCTGTTTTTGAAACATTGTGTTTCCTGTGAAATTGTCTACACAAAGTGACTTGAAACCACTTTGCCCATGTAGTGCATCCCATTTGCCAAAGTTCTGAGTATGAAACTTGTTTGTAAACACTTAGTTTAAGCCGTGGCGCTGTGATGCAGTTTTACATTAGGATGAGAAAGTGAGTCTTGAAATGCTGTTTTCTGTGTAATTGCAGACACAAAGTGAAGCCACATTGGCCATGTAGTGTATCCCATTTGCTGATGAAGAAATTTGTTCGTAAACACTTAGTTTAAGCTGTAAAGCAGTTTTATGCTGTTTTTGAGCTTCTCTCGCTGAGATAAGGCTGTTTTTGAAACATTGTGTTTACTGTGAAATTGTCCACACAAAGTGACTTCAAGCCACTTTGTCCATGTTGTTTATCCCATTTGCCATAGTAGTGATGAAGAAATTTGTTCGTAAACACTTAGTTTAAGCCGTAAAGCAGTTTTATGCTGTTTTTGAGCTTCTCTCGCTGAGATAAGGCTGTTTTTGAAACATTGTGTTTCCTGTGAAATTGTCCACACAAAGTGACTTGAAACCACTTTGCCCATGTAGTGCATCCCATTTGCCAAAGTTCTGAGTATGAAACTTGTTTGTAAACACTTAGTTTAAGCCGTGGCGCTGTGATGCAGTTTTACATTAGGATGAGAAAGTGAGTCTTGAAATGCTGTTTTCTGTGTAATTGCAGACACAAAGTGAAGCCACATTGGCCATGTAGTGTATCCCATTTGCTGATGAAGAAATTTGTTCGTAAACACTTAGTTTAAGCCGTGGCACTGTAAAGCAGTTTTATGCTGTTTTTGAGCTTCTCTCGCTGAGATAAGGCTGTTTTTGAAACATTGTGTTTCCTGTGAAATTGTCCACACAAAGTGACTTGAAACCACTTTGTCCATGTTGTTTATCCCATTTGCCATAGTAGTGATGAAGAAATTTGTTCGTAAACACTTTGTTTAAGCCGTGGCACTGTAAAGCAGTTTTATGCTGTTTT
>NW_027185313.1:0-59907 GCF_022577435.1 Embiotoca jacksoni
GGGTTAGGAAAGAGGGATGGGTTAGGTTTAGGGCCAGGGAAGAGGGTTAGGGTTAGGGTTAGGGTTAGGGTTAGGGGTTAGGGGTTAGGGTTAGGGTTAGGGGTTAGGGGTTAGGTGAAGTATTCTGATCCTCCCGTCCGAATAAACGGGCGAGAGTAGATGCACGGTCCATCCTCCGGCAGGACTCCCACCCCAACACTCCTCTCTCCCTCATATTCCGTGTTTCTAATTTGGGCTCATCTGTCCCTGTTAAATGTTGGTTCCTCTCTGATTTTTTTTTTTTTTTTTTTTTTTTTTTTTGTCTTTTTTTGTTTTTTTGTTACAGGAGGAGACAGATCCCTGCATGAAAAAAATAATAAGAAGAAAAAATAAAAATAAAAAGTGACTAGATTGTCATTAAAAAAAATATATGACCGGTTTGTTCTGTGCCTGTCGCAACGTTTCGACCTGTTTGGTCTTCATCAGGCGTAGGCACGAAAGAAAAATAAAATAAAATAAAAGAAAAGTGGTCCCCTCGCGGTCTACGAGTGTTTTTTTTGCTTTGCTGAGCAGCTCCTTCTTGCTCTGTGTCAGCAGACCGAATGAAGACAGGGGGGCCTCTGCCTCTGCTCCTATTTATGGAGTCTCCCTGTCGTGTGGGGGCGTGGCTTCTGGAGCTTCCCTCCCATTGGCTGTTATCCCCGCGCAGCGGTTTGCCCCATGAAATTTCACAGTCCACGGCTTTGCTCTGTCTTATGGGTTTTTCTCTATCCTTCGGCTCGGTTTTGCCTTCCCTTTTTGGGTCCCCTGGCTTAGTCCTGTGGATTTCTTTTTCCCTCTGACTCTGCTTTGCCTGATGGACTGTTTGTCTGTCGACCGTACCTTTCTGCGCGGGGGCCTGGCTTTTTGGAGCTTCTATTCCGTTGGCCATTTTTCGTACCTCCCCATTTTAGTCCTCGTAACTTCTCCAATGTGTTACGGTATCCAAATATATTTTCAAATTCAATGGACCACTGTTTCTGTTATTTTTTTTAAATTTATTTAAAAAAATATAGGGATCTGATTTTTATTTTAAAAAAATTATATCCCGTATTAGGGTTAGGGGCCAAATTATTCCGTATTATGGTTAGGGGCCAAATTATTCCGTATTATGGTTAGGGTCAAATTAAATTATCCCGTGCTAGGGTTAGGGGCCAAATTATCCCGTATTAGGGTTAGGGGCCAAATTCTCCCGTGTTAGGGTTAGGGGCCAAATTATCCCGTGTTAGGGTTAGGGCCAAAGTCCCCTAGGTTAGGGTTAGGGCCAAAGTCCCCTAGGTTAGGGTTAGGGGCCAAATTATCCCGTGTTAGGGTTAGGGGCCAAATTATCCCGTGTTAGGGTTAGGGGCCAAATTATCCCGTGTTAGGGTTAGGGCCAAAGTCCCCTAGGTTAGGGTTAGGGCCAAAGTCCCCTGGGTTAGGGTTAGGGCCAAATTATCCCGTGTTAGGGTTAGGGGCCAAATTATCCCGTGTTAGGGTTAGGGCCAAAGTCCCCTAGGTTAGGGTTAGGGCCAAAGTCCCCTGGGTTAGGGTTAGGGGCCAAATTATCCCGTGTTAGGGTTAGGGGCCAAATTATCCCAAGTTAGGGTTAGGGGCCAAATTATCCCAAGTTAGGGTTAGGAGAAGGGTTAGGGGCCAAATTATCCCAAGTTAGGGTTAGGGGCCAAATTATCCCAAGTTAGGGTTAGGAGAAATAAATAAAAGGCAGTTTTGCCTTAAGGTAAGTATCCATTTTAGGTTTGTTATATATATAATATAAATTTGGGTTCGAATTCTAGTAATCAGGTAAGTATCAAATTTGGTATCAAGGTGAGTATTAATTTTACGTGGTCCTGATTACGTGGATGGAAATGAGGGAGTAGGGGTGGGATGGGAGCCTGTGATCCGAAGGAGGCACTGGCGGGTTAGGTGAAGTATTCTGATCCTCCCGTCCGAATAAACGGGCGAGAGTAGATGCACGGTCCATCCTCCGGCAGGACTCCCACCCCAACACTCCTCTCTCCCTCATATTCCGTGTTTCTAATTTGGGCTCATCTGTCCCTGTTAAATGTTGGTTCCTCTCTGATTTTTTTTTTTTTTTTGTCTTTTTTTGTTTTTTTGTTACAGGAGGAGACAGATCCCTGCATGAAAAAAATAATAAGAAGAAAAAATAAAAATAAAAAGTGACTAGATTGTCATTAAAAAAAATATATGACCGGTTTGTTCTGTGCCTGTCGCAACGTTTCGACCTGTTTGGTCTTCATCAGGCGTAGGCACGAAAGAAAAATAAAATAAAATAAAAGAAAAGTGGTCCCCTCGCGGTCTACGAGTGTTTTTTTTGCTTTGCTGAGCAGCTCCTTCTTGCTCTGTGTCAGCAGACCGAATGAAGACAGGGGGGCCTCTGCCTCTGCTCCTATTTATGGAGTCTCCCTGTCGTGTGGGGGCGTGGCTTCTGGAGCTTCCCTCCCATTGGCTGTTATCCCCGCGCAGCGGTTTGCCCCATGAAATTTCACAGTCCACGGCTTTGCTCTGTCTTATGGGTTTTTCTCTATCCTTCGGCTCGGTTTTGCCTTCCCTTTTTGGGTCCCCTGGCTTAGTCCTGTGGATTTCTTTTTCCCTCTGACTCTGCTTTGCCTGATGGACTGTTTGTCTGTCGACCGTACCTTTCTGCGCGGGGGCCTGGCTTTTTGGAGCTTCTATTCCGTTGGCCATTTTTCGTACCTCCCCATTTTAGTCCTCGTAACTTCTCCAATGTGTTACGGTATCCAAATATATTTTCAAATTCAATGGACCACTGTTTCTGTTATTTTTTTTAAATTTATTTAAAAAAATATAGGGATCTGATTTTTATTTTAAAAAAATTATATCCCGTATTAGGGTTAGGGGCCAAATTATTCCGTATTATGGTTAGGGGCCAAATTATTCCGTATTATGGTTAGGGTCAAATTAAATTATCCCGTGCTAGGGTTAGGGGCCAAATTATCCCGTATTAGGGTTAGGGGCCAAATTCTCCCGTGTTAGGGTTAGGGGCCAAATTATCCCGTGTTAGGGTTAGGGCCAAAGTCCCCTAGGTTAGGGTTAGGGCCAAAGTCCCCTAGGTTAGGGTTAGGGGCCAAATTATCCCGTGTTAGGGTTAGGGGCCAAATTATCCCGTGTTAGGGTTAGGGGCCAAATTATCCCGTGTTAGGGTTAGGGCCAAAGTCCCCTAGGTTAGGGTTAGGGCCAAAGTCCCCTGGGTTAGGGTTAGGGCCAAATTATCCCGTGTTAGGGTTAGGGGCCAAATTATCCCGTGTTAGGGTTAGGGCCAAAGTCCCCTAGGTTAGGGTTAGGGCCAAAGTCCCCTGGGTTAGGGTTAGGGGCCAAATTATCCCGTGTTAGGGTTAGGGGCCAAATTATCCCAAGTTAGGGTTAGGGGCCAAATTATCCCAAGTTAGGGTTAGGAGAAGGGTTAGGGGCCAAATTATCCCAAGTTAGGGTTAGGGGCCAAATTATCCCAAGTTAGGGTTAGGAGAAATAAATAAAAGGCAGTTTTGCCTTAAGGTAAGTATCCATTTTAGGTTTGTTATATATATAATATAAATTTGGGTTCGAATTCTAGTAATCAGGTAAGTATCAAATTTGGTATCAAGGTGAGTATTAATTTTACGTGGTCCTGATTACGTGGATGGAAATGAGGGAGTAGGGGTGGGATGGGAGCCTGTGATCCGAAGGAGGCACTGGCGGGTTAGGTGAAGTATTCTGATCCTCCCGTCCGAATAAACGGGCGAGAGTAGATGCACGGTCCATCCTCCGGCAGGACTCCCACCCCAACACTCCTCTCTCCCTCATATTCCGTGTTTCTAATTTGGGCTCATCTGTCCCTGTTAAATGTTGGTTCCTCTCTGATTTTTTTTTTTTTTTTTTGTCTTTTTTTGTTTTTTTGTTACAGGAGGAGACAGATCCCTGCATGAAAAAAATAATAAGAAGAAAAAATAAAAATAAAAAGTGACTAGATTGTCATTAAAAAAAATATATGACCGGTTTGTTCTGTGCCTGTCGCAACGTTTCGACCTGTTTGGTCTTCATCAGGCGTAGGCACGAAAGAAAAATAAAATAAAATAAAAGAAAAGTGGTCCCCTCGCGGTCTACGAGTGTTTTTTTTGCTTTGCTGAGCAGCTCCTTCTTGCTCTGTGTCAGCAGACCGAATGAAGACAGGGGGGCCTCTGCCTCTGCTCCTATTTATGGAGTCTCCCTGTCGTGTGGGGGCGTGGCTTCTGGAGCTTCCCTCCCATTGGCTGTTATCCCCGCGCAGCGGTTTGCCCCATGAAATTTCACAGTCCACGGCTTTGCTCTGTCTTATGGGTTTTTCTCTATCCTTCGGCTCGGTTTTGCCTTCCCTTTTTGGGTCCCCTGGCTTAGTCCTGTGGATTTCTTTTTCCCTCTGACTCTGCTTTGCCTGATGGACTGTTTGTCTGTCGACCGTACCTTTCTGCGCGGGGGCCTGGCTTTTTGGAGCTTCTATTCCGTTGGCCATTTTTCGTACCTCCCCATTTTAGTCCTCGTAACTTCTCCAATGTGTTACGGTATCCAAATATATTTTCAAATTCAATGGACCACTGTTTCTGTTATTTTTTTTAAATTTATTTAAAAAAATATAGGGATCTGATTTTTATTTTAAAAAAATTATATCCCGTATTAGGGTTAGGGGCCAAATTATTCCGTATTATGGTTAGGGGCCAAATTATTCCGTATTATGGTTAGGGTCAAATTAAATTATCCCGTGCTAGGGTTAGGGGCCAAATTATCCCGTATTAGGGTTAGGGGCCAAATTCTCCCGTGTTAGGGTTAGGGGCCAAATTATCCCGTGTTAGGGTTAGGGCCAAAGTCCCCTAGGTTAGGGTTAGGGCCAAAGTCCCCTAGGTTAGGGTTAGGGGCCAAATTATCCCGTGTTAGGGTTAGGGGCCAAATTATCCCGTGTTAGGGTTAGGGGCCAAATTATCCCGTGTTAGGGTTAGGGCCAAAGTCCCCTAGGTTAGGGTTAGGGCCAAAGTCCCCTGGGTTAGGGTTAGGGCCAAATTATCCCGTGTTAGGGTTAGGGGCCAAATTATCCCGTGTTAGGGTTAGGGCCAAAGTCCCCTAGGTTAGGGTTAGGGCCAAAGTCCCCTGGGTTAGGGTTAGGGGCCAAATTATCCCGTGTTAGGGTTAGGGGCCAAATTATCCCAAGTTAGGGTTAGGGGCCAAATTATCCCAAGTTAGGGTTAGGAGAAGGGTTAGGGGCCAAATTATCCCAAGTTAGGGTTAGGGGCCAAATTATCCCAAGTTAGGGTTAGGAGAAATAAATAAAAGGCAGTTTTGCCTTAAGGTAAGTATCCATTTTAGGTTTGTTATATATATAATATAAATTTGGGTTCGAATTCTAGTAATCAGGTAAGTATCAAATTTGGTATCAAGGTGAGTATTAATTTTACGTGGTCCTGATTACGTGGATGGAAATGAGGGAGTAGGGGTGGGATGGGAGCCTGTGATCCGAAGGAGGCACTGGCGGGTTAGGTGAAGTATTCTGATCCTCCCGTCCGAATAAACGGGCGAGAGTAGATGCACGGTCCATCCTCCGGCAGGACTCCCACCCCAACACTCCTCTCTCCCTCATATTCCGTGTTTCTAATTTGGGCTCATCTGTCCCTGTTAAATGTTGGTTCCTCTCTGATTTTTTTTTTTTTTTTTTTTTTTTTTTTTTTTTTTGTCTTTTTTTGTTTTTTTGTTACAGGAGGAGACAGATCCCTGCATGAAAAAAATAATAAGAAGAAAAAATAAAAATAAAAAGTGACTAGATTGTCATTAAAAAAAATATATGACCGGTTTGTTCTGTGCCTGTCGCAACGTTTCGACCTGTTTGGTCTTCATCAGGCGTAGGCACGAAAGAAAAATAAAATAAAATAAAAGAAAAGTGGTCCCCTCGCGGTCTACGAGTGTTTTTTTTGCTTTGCTGAGCAGCTCCTTCTTGCTCTGTGTCAGCAGACCGAATGAAGACAGGGGGGCCTCTGCCTCTGCTCCTATTTATGGAGTCTCCCTGTCGTGTGGGGGCGTGGCTTCTGGAGCTTCCCTCCCATTGGCTGTTATCCCCGCGCAGCGGTTTGCCCCATGAAATTTCACAGTCCACGGCTTTGCTCTGTCTTATGGGTTTTTCTCTATCCTTCGGCTCGGTTTTGCCTTCCCTTTTTGGGTCCCCTGGCTTAGTCCTGTGGATTTCTTTTTCCCTCTGACTCTGCTTTGCCTGATGGACTGTTTGTCTGTCGACCGTACCTTTCTGCGCGGGGGCCTGGCTTTTTGGAGCTTCTATTCCGTTGGCCATTTTTCGTACCTCCCCATTTTAGTCCTCGTAACTTCTCCAATGTGTTACGGTATCCAAATATATTTTCAAATTCAATGGACCACTGTTTCTGTTATTTTTTTTAAATTTATTTAAAAAAATATAGGGATCTGATTTTTATTTAAAAAAAATTATATCCCGTATTAGGGTTAGGGGCCAAATTATTCCGTATTATGGTTAGGGGCCAAATTATTCCGTATTATGGTTAGGGTCAAATTAAATTATCCCGTGCTAGGGTTAGGGGCCAAATTATCCCGTATTAGGGTTAGGGGCCAAATTCTCCCGTGTTAGGGTTAGGGGCCAAATTATCCCGTGTTAGGGTTAGGGCCAAAGTCCCCTAGGTTAGGGTTAGGGCCAAAGTCCCCTAGGTTAGGGTTAGGGGCCAAATTATCCCGTGTTAGGGTTAGGGGCCAAATTATCCCGTGTTAGGGTTAGGGGCCAAATTATCCCGTGTTAGGGTTAGGGCCAAAGTCCCCTAGGTTAGGGTTAGGGCCAAAGTCCCCTGGGTTAGGGTTAGGGCCAAATTATCCCGTGTTAGGGTTAGGGGCCAAATTATCCCGTGTTAGGGTTAGGGCCAAAGTCCCCTAGGTTAGGGTTAGGGCCAAAGTCCCCTGGGTTAGGGTTAGGGGCCAAATTATCCCGTGTTAGGGTTAGGGGCCAAATTATCCCAAGTTAGGGTTAGGGGCCAAATTATCCCAAGTTAGGGTTAGGAGAAGGGTTAGGGGCCAAATTATCCCAAGTTAGGGTTAGGGGCCAAATTATCCCAAGTTAGGGTTAGGAGAAATAAATAAAAGGCAGTTTTGCCTTAAGGTAAGTATCCATTTTAGGTTTGTTATATATATAATATAAATTTGGGTTCGAATTCTAGTAATCAGGTAAGTATCAAATTTGGTATCAAGGTGAGTATTAATTTTACGTGGTCCTGATTACGTGGATGGAAATGAGGGAGTAGGGGTGGGATGGGAGCCTGTGATCCGAAGGAGGCACTGGCGGGTTAGGTGAAGTATTCTGATCCTCCCGTCCGAATAAACGGGCGAGAGTAGATGCACGGTCCATCCTCCGGCAGGACTCCCACCCCAACACTCCTCTCTCCCTCATATTCCGTGTTTCTAATTTGGGCTCATCTGTCCCTGTTAAATGTTGGTTCCTCTCTGATTTTTTTTTTTTTTTTTTTTTTTTTTTTTTTTTTGTCTTTTTTTGTTTTTTTGTTACAGGAGGAGACAGATCCCTGCATGAAAAAAATAATAAGAAGAAAAAATAAAAATAAAAAGTGACTAGATTGTCATTAAAAAAAATATATGACCGGTTTGTTCTGTGCCTGTCGCAACGTTTCGACCTGTTTGGTCTTCATCAGGCGTAGGCACGAAAGAAAAATAAAATAAAATAAAAGAAAAGTGGTCCCCTCGCGGTCTACGAGTGTTTTTTTTGCTTTGCTGAGCAGCTCCTTCTTGCTCTGTGTCAGCAGACCGAATGAAGACAGGGGGGCCTCTGCCTCTGCTCCTATTTATGGAGTCTCCCTGTCGTGTGGGGGCGTGGCTTCTGGAGCTTCCCTCCCATTGGCTGTTATCCCCGCGCAGCGGTTTGCCCCATGAAATTTCACAGTCCACGGCTTTGCTCTGTCTTATGGGTTTTTCTCTATCCTTCGGCTCGGTTTTGCCTTCCCTTTTTGGGTCCCCTGGCTTAGTCCTGTGGATTTCTTTTTCCCTCTGACTCTGCTTTGCCTGATGGACTGTTTGTCTGTCGACCGTACCTTTCTGCGCGGGGGCCTGGCTTTTTGGAGCTTCTATTCCGTTGGCCATTTTTCGTACCTCCCCATTTTAGTCCTCGTAACTTCTCCAATGTGTTACGGTATCCAAATATATTTTCAAATTCAATGGACCACTGTTTCTGTTATTTTTTTTAAATTTATTTAAAAAAATATAGGGATCTGATTTTTATTTTAAAAAAATTATATCCCGTATTAGGGTTAGGGGCCAAATTATTCCGTATTATGGTTAGGGGCCAAATTATTCCGTATTATGGTTAGGGTCAAATTAAATTATCCCGTGCTAGGGTTAGGGGCCAAATTATCCCGTATTAGGGTTAGGGGCCAAATTCTCCCGTGTTAGGGTTAGGGGCCAAATTATCCCGTGTTAGGGTTAGGGCCAAAGTCCCCTAGGTTAGGGTTAGGGCCAAAGTCCCCTAGGTTAGGGTTAGGGGCCAAATTATCCCGTGTTAGGGTTAGGGGCCAAATTATCCCGTGTTAGGGTTAGGGGCCAAATTATCCCGTGTTAGGGTTAGGGCCAAAGTCCCCTAGGTTAGGGTTAGGGCCAAAGTCCCCTGGGTTAGGGTTAGGGCCAAATTATCCCGTGTTAGGGTTAGGGGCCAAATTATCCCGTGTTAGGGTTAGGGCCAAAGTCCCCTAGGTTAGGGTTAGGGCCAAAGTCCCCTGGGTTAGGGTTAGGGGCCAAATTATCCCGTGTTAGGGTTAGGGGCCAAATTATCCCAAGTTAGGGTTAGGGGCCAAATTATCCCAAGTTAGGGTTAGGAGAAGGGTTAGGGGCCAAATTATCCCAAGTTAGGGTTAGGGGCCAAATTATCCCAAGTTAGGGTTAGGAGAAATAAATAAAAGGCAGTTTTGCCTTAAGGTAAGTATCCATTTTAGGTTTGTTATATATATAATATAAATTTGGGTTCGAATTCTAGTAATCAGGTAAGTATCAAATTTGGTATCAAGGTGAGTATTAATTTTACGTGGTCCTGATTACGTGGATGGAAATGAGGGAGTAGGGGTGGGATGGGAGCCTGTGATCCGAAGGAGGCACTGGCGGGTTAGGTGAAGTATTCTGATCCTCCCGTCCGAATAAACGGGCGAGAGTAGATGCACGGTCCATCCTCCGGCAGGACTCCCACCCCAACACTCCTCTCTCCCTCATATTCCGTGTTTCTAATTTGGGCTCATCTGTCCCTGTTAAATGTTGGTTCCTCTCTGATTTTTTTTTTTTTTTTTTTTTTTTTTTTTTTTTTTTGTCTTTTTTTTTTTTTTTGTTACAGGAGGAGACAGATCCCTGCATGAAAAAAATAATAAGAAGAAAAAATAAAAATAAAAAGTGACTAGATTGTCATTAAAAAAAATATATGACCGGTTTGTTCTGTGCCTGTCGCAACGTTTCGACCTGTTTGGTCTTCATCAGGCGTAGGCACGAAAGAAAAATAAAATAAAATAAAAGAAAAGTGGTCCCCTCGCGGTCTACGAGTGTTTTTTTTGCTTTGCTGAGCAGCTCCTTTCTTGCTCTGTGTCAGCAGACCGAATGAAGACAGGGGGGCCTCTGCCTCTGCTCCTATTTATGGAGTCTCCCTGTCGTGTGGGGGCGTGGCTTCTGGAGCTTCCCTCCCATTGGCTGTTATCCCCGCGCAGCGGTTTGCCCCATGAAATTTCACAGTCCACGGCTTTGCTCTGTCTTATGGGTTTTTCTCTATCCTTCGGCTCGGTTTTGCCTTCCCTTTTTGGGTCCCCTGGCTTAGTCCTGTGGATTTCTTTTTCCCTCTGACTCTGCTTTGCCTGATGGACTGTTTGTCTGTCGACCGTACCTTTCTGCGCGGGGGCCTGGCTTTTTGGAGCTTCTATTCCGTTGGCCATTTTTCGTACCTCCCCATTTTAGTCCTCGTAACTTCTCCAATGTGTTACGGTATCCAAATATATTTTCAAATTCAATGGACCACTGTTTCTGTTATTTTTTTTAAATTTATTTAAAAAAATATAGGGATCTGATTTTTATTTTAAAAAAATTATATCCCGTATTAGGGTTAGGGGCCAAATTATTCCGTATTATGGTTAGGGGCCAAATTATTCCGTATTATGGTTAGGGTCAAATTAAATTATCCCGTGCTAGGGTTAGGGGCCAAATTATCCCGTATTAGGGTTAGGGGCCAAATTCTCCCGTGTTAGGGTTAGGGGCCAAATTATCCCGTGTTAGGGTTAGGGCCAAAGTCCCCTAGGTTAGGGTTAGGGCCAAAGTCCCCTAGGTTAGGGTTAGGGGCCAAATTATCCCGTGTTAGGGTTAGGGGCCAAATTATCCCGTGTTAGGGTTAGGGGCCAAATTATCCCGTGTTAGGGTTAGGGCCAAAGTCCCCTAGGTTAGGGTTAGGGCCAAAGTCCCCTGGGTTAGGGTTAGGGCCAAATTATCCCGTGTTAGGGTTAGGGGCCAAATTATCCCGTGTTAGGGTTAGGGCCAAAGTCCCCTAGGTTAGGGTTAGGGCCAAAGTCCCCTGGGTTAGGGTTAGGGGCCAAATTATCCCGTGTTAGGGTTAGGGGCCAAATTATCCCAAGTTAGGGTTAGGGGCCAAATTATCCCAAGTTAGGGTTAGGAGAAGGGTTAGGGGCCAAATTATCCCAAGTTAGGGTTAGGGGCCAAATTATCCCAAGTTAGGGTTAGGAGAAATAAATAAAAGGCAGTTTTGCCTTAAGGTAAGTATCCATTTTAGGTTTGTTATATATATAATATAAATTTGGGTTCGAATTCTAGTAATCAGGTAAGTATCAAATTTGGTATCAAGGTGAGTATTAATTTTACGTGGTCCTGATTACGTGGATGGAAATGAGGGAGTAGGGGTGGGATGGGAGCCTGTGATCCGAAGGAGGCACTGGCGGGTTAGGTGAAGTATTCTGATCCTCCCGTCCGAATAAACGGGCGAGAGTAGATGCACGGTCCATCCTCCGGCAGGACTCCCACCCCAACACTCCTCTCTCCCTCATATTCCGTGTTTCTAATTTGGGCTCATCTGTCCCTGTTAAATGTTGGTTCCTCTCTGATTTTTTTTTTTTTTTTTTTTTTTTTGTCTTTTTTTGTTTTTTTGTTACAGGAGGAGACAGATCCCTGCATGAAAAAAATAATAAGAAGAAAAAATAAAAATAAAAAGTGACTAGATTGTCATTAAAAAAAATATATGACCGGTTTGTTCTGTGCCTGTCGCAACGTTTCGACCTGTTTGGTCTTCATCAGGCGTAGGCACGAAAGAAAAATAAAATAAAATAAAAGAAAAGTGGTCCCCTCGCGGTCTACGAGTGTTTTTTTTGCTTTGCTGAGCAGCTCCTTCTTGCTCTGTGTCAGCAGACCGAATGAAGACAGGGGGGCCTCTGCCTCTGCTCCTATTTATGGAGTCTCCCTGTCGTGTGGGGGCGTGGCTTCTGGAGCTTCCCTCCCATTGGCTGTTATCCCCGCGCAGCGGTTTGCCCCATGAAATTTCACAGTCCACGGCTTTGCTCTGTCTTATGGGTTTTTCTCTATCCTTCGGCTCGGTTTTGCCTTCCCTTTTTGGGTCCCCTGGCTTAGTCCTGTGGATTTCTTTTTCCCTCTGACTCTGCTTTGCCTGATGGACTGTTTGTCTGTCGACCGTACCTTTCTGCGCGGGGGCCTGGCTTTTTGGAGCTTCTATTCCGTTGGCCATTTTTCGTACCTCCCCATTTTAGTCCTCGTAACTTCTCCAATGTGTTACGGTATCCAAATATATTTTCAAATTCAATGGACCACTGTTTCTGTTATTTTTTTTAAATTTATTTAAAAAAATATAGGGATCTGATTTTTATTTTAAAAAAATTATATCCCGTATTAGGGTTAGGGGCCAAATTATTCCGTATTATGGTTAGGGGCCAAATTATTCCGTATTATGGTTAGGGTCAAATTAAATTATCCCGTGCTAGGGTTAGGGGCCAAATTATCCCGTATTAGGGTTAGGGGCCAAATTCTCCCGTGTTAGGGTTAGGGGCCAAATTATCCCGTGTTAGGGTTAGGGCCAAAGTCCCCTAGGTTAGGGTTAGGGCCAAAGTCCCCTAGGTTAGGGTTAGGGGCCAAATTATCCCGTGTTAGGGTTAGGGGCCAAATTATCCCGTGTTAGGGTTAGGGGCCAAATTATCCCGTGTTAGGGTTAGGGCCAAAGTCCCCTAGGTTAGGGTTAGGGCCAAAGTCCCCTGGGTTAGGGTTAGGGCCAAATTATCCCGTGTTAGGGTTAGGGGCCAAATTATCCCGTGTTAGGGTTAGGGCCAAAGTCCCCTAGGTTAGGGTTAGGGCCAAAGTCCCCTGGGTTAGGGTTAGGGGCCAAATTATCCCGTGTTAGGGTTAGGGGCCAAATTATCCCAAGTTAGGGTTAGGGGCCAAATTATCCCAAGTTAGGGTTAGGAGAAGGGTTAGGGGCCAAATTATCCCAAGTTAGGGTTAGGGGCCAAATTATCCCAAGTTAGGGTTAGGAGAAATAAATAAAAGGCAGTTTTGCCTTAAGGTAAGTATCCATTTTAGGTTTGTTATATATATAATATAAATTTGGGTTCGAATTCTAGTAATCAGGTAAGTATCAAATTTGGTATCAAGGTGAGTATTAATTTTACGTGGTCCTGATTACGTGGATGGAAATGAGGGAGTAGGGGTGGGATGGGAGCCTGTGATCCGAAGGAGGCACTGGCGGGTTAGGTGAAGTATTCTGATCCTCCCGTCCGAATAAACGGGCGAGAGTAGATGCACGGTCCATCCTCCGGCAGGACTCCCACCCCAACACTCCTCTCTCCCTCATATTCCGTGTTTCTAATTTGGGCTCATCTGTCCCTGTTAAATGTTGGTTCCTCTCTGATTTTTTTTTTTTTTTTTTTTTTTTTTTTTTTTTTTTTTTTTTGTCTTTTTTTGTTTTTTTGTTACAGGAGGAGACAGATCCCTGCATGAAAAAAATAATAAGAAGAAAAAATAAAAATAAAAAGTGACTAGATTGTCATTAAAAAAAATATATGACCGGTTTGTTCTGTGCCTGTCGCAACGTTTCGACCTGTTTGGTCTTCATCAGGCGTAGGCACGAAAGAAAAATAAAATAAAATAAAAGAAAAGTGGTCCCCTCGCGGTCTACGAGTGTTTTTTTTGCTTTGCTGAGCAGCTCCTTCTTGCTCTGTGTCAGCAGACCGAATGAAGACAGGGGGGCCTCTGCCTCTGCTCCTATTTATGGAGTCTCCCTGTCGTGTGGGGGCGTGGCTTCTGGAGCTTCCCTCCCATTGGCTGTTATCCCCGCGCAGCGGTTTGCCCCATGAAATTTCACAGTCCACGGCTTTGCTCTGTCTTATGGGTTTTTCTCTATCCTTCGGCTCGGTTTTGCCTTCCCTTTTTGGGTCCCCTGGCTTAGTCCTGTGGATTTCTTTTTCCCTCTGACTCTGCTTTGCCTGATGGACTGTTTGTCTGTCGACCGTACCTTTCTGCGCGGGGGCCTGGCTTTTTGGAGCTTCTATTCCGTTGGCCATTTTTCGTACCTCCCCATTTTAGTCCTCGTAACTTCTCCAATGTGTTACGGTATCCAAATATATTTTCAAATTCAATGGACCACTGTTTCTGTTATTTTTTTTAAATTTATTTAAAAAAATATAGGGATCTGATTTTTATTTTAAAAAAATTATATCCCGTATTAGGGTTAGGGGCCAAATTATTCCGTATTATGGTTAGGGGCCAAATTATTCCGTATTATGGTTAGGGTCAAATTAAATTATCCCGTGCTAGGGTTAGGGGCCAAATTATCCCGTATTAGGGTTAGGGGCCAAATTCTCCCGTGTTAGGGTTAGGGGCCAAATTATCCCGTGTTAGGGTTAGGGCCAAAGTCCCCTAGGTTAGGGTTAGGGCCAAAGTCCCCTAGGTTAGGGTTAGGGGCCAAATTATCCCGTGTTAGGGTTAGGGGCCAAATTATCCCGTGTTAGGGTTAGGGGCCAAATTATCCCGTGTTAGGGTTAGGGCCAAAGTCCCCTAGGTTAGGGTTAGGGCCAAAGTCCCCTGGGTTAGGGTTAGGGCCAAATTATCCCGTGTTAGGGTTAGGGGCCAAATTATCCCGTGTTAGGGTTAGGGCCAAAGTCCCCTAGGTTAGGGTTAGGGCCAAAGTCCCCTGGGTTAGGGTTAGGGGCCAAATTATCCCGTGTTAGGGTTAGGGGCCAAATTATCCCAAGTTAGGGTTAGGGGCCAAATTATCCCAAGTTAGGGTTAGGAGAAGGGTTAGGGGCCAAATTATCCCAAGTTAGGGTTAGGGGCCAAATTATCCCAAGTTAGGGTTAGGAGAAATAAATAAAAGGCAGTTTTGCCTTAAGGTAAGTATCCATTTTAGGTTTGTTATATATATAATATAAATTTGGGTTCGAATTCTAGTAATCAGGTAAGTATCAAATTTGGTATCAAGGTGAGTATTAATTTTACGTGGTCCTGATTACGTGGATGGAAATGAGGGAGTAGGGGTGGGATGGGAGCCTGTGATCCGAAGGAGGCACTGGCGGGTTAGGTGAAGTATTCTGATCCTCCCGTCCGAATAAACGGGCGAGAGTAGATGCACGGTCCATCCTCCGGCAGGACTCCCACCCCAACACTCCTCTCTCCCTCATATTCCGTGTTTCTAATTTGGGCTCATCTGTCCCTGTTAAATGTTGGTTCCTCTCTGATTTTTTTTTTTTTTTTTTTTTTTTTTTTTTTTTTTTTTTTTTTTTTTTTTTTTGTCTTTTTTTGTTTTTTTGTTACAGGAGGAGACAGATCCCTGCATGAAAAAAATAATAAGAAGAAAAAATAAAAATAAAAAGTGACTAGATTGTCATTAAAAAAAATATATGACCGGTTTGTTCTGTGCCTGTCGCAACGTTTCGACCTGTTTGGTCTTCATCAGGCGTAGGCACGAAAGAAAAATAAAATAAAATAAAAGAAAAGTGGTCCCCTCGCGGTCTACGAGTGTTTTTTTTGCTTTGCTGAGCAGCTCCTTCTTGCTCTGTGTCAGCAGACCGAATGAAGACAGGGGGGCCTCTGCCTCTGCTCCTATTTATGGAGTCTCCCTGTCGTGTGGGGGCGTGGCTTCTGGAGCTTCCCTCCCATTGGCTGTTATCCCCGCGCAGCGGTTTGCCCCATGAAATTTCACAGTCCACGGCTTTGCTCTGTCTTATGGGTTTTTCTCTATCCTTCGGCTCGGTTTTGCCTTCCCTTTTTGGGTCCCCTGGCTTAGTCCTGTGGATTTCTTTTTCCCTCTGACTCTGCTTTGCCTGATGGACTGTTTGTCTGTCGACCGTACCTTTCTGCGCGGGGGCCTGGCTTTTTGGAGCTTCTATTCCGTTGGCCATTTTTCGTACCTCCCCATTTTAGTCCTCGTAACTTCTCCAATGTGTTACGGTATCCAAATATATTTTCAAATTCAATGGACCACTGTTTCTGTTATTTTTTTTAAATTTATTTAAAAAAATATAGGGATCTGATTTTTATTTTAAAAAAATTATATCCCGTATTAGGGTTAGGGGCCAAATTATTCCGTATTATGGTTAGGGGCCAAATTATTCCGTATTATGGTTAGGGTCAAATTAAATTATCCCGTGCTAGGGTTAGGGGCCAAATTATCCCGTATTAGGGTTAGGGGCCAAATTCTCCCGTGTTAGGGTTAGGGGCCAAATTATCCCGTGTTAGGGTTAGGGCCAAAGTCCCCTAGGTTAGGGTTAGGGCCAAAGTCCCCTAGGTTAGGGTTAGGGGCCAAATTATCCCGTGTTAGGGTTAGGGGCCAAATTATCCCGTGTTAGGGTTAGGGGCCAAATTATCCCGTGTTAGGGTTAGGGCCAAAGTCCCCTAGGTTAGGGTTAGGGCCAAAGTCCCCTGGGTTAGGGTTAGGGCCAAATTATCCCGTGTTAGGGTTAGGGGCCAAATTATCCCGTGTTAGGGTTAGGGCCAAAGTCCCCTAGGTTAGGGTTAGGG
The DNA here is from genome assembly GCF_022577435.1 of Embiotoca jacksoni. Taxonomy (NCBI): domain Eukaryota; kingdom Metazoa; phylum Chordata; class Actinopteri; family Embiotocidae; genus Embiotoca; species Embiotoca jacksoni. The sequence continues at coordinate 16,054 of NW_027185313.1, forward strand.
CCAAAGTCCCCTGGGTTAGGGTTAGGGGCCAAATTATCCCGTGTTAGGGTTAGGGGCCAAATTATCCCAAGTTAGGGTTAGGGGCCAAATTATCCCAAGTTAGGGTTAGGAGAAGGGTTAGGGGCCAAATTATCCCAAGTTAGGGTTAGGGGCCAAATTATCCCAAGTTAGGGTTAGGAGAAATAAATAAAAGGCAGTTTTGCCTTAAGGTAAGTATCCATTTTAGGTTTGTTATATATATAATATAAATTTGGGTTCGAATTCTAGTAATCAGGTAAGTATCAAATTTGGTATCAAGGTGAGTATTAATTTTACGTGGTCCTGATTACGTGGATGGAAATGAGGGAGTAGGGGTGGGATGGGAGCCTGTGATCCGAAGGAGGCACTGGCGGGTTAGGTGAAGTATTCTGATCCTCCCGTCCGAATAAACGGGCGAGAGTAGATGCACGGTCCATCCTCCGGCAGGACTCCCACCCCAACACTCCTCTCTCCCTCATATTCCGTGTTTCTAATTTGGGCTCATCTGTCCCTGTTAAATGTTGGTTCCTCTCTGATTTTTTTTTTTTTTTTTTTTTTGTCTTTTTTTGTTTTTTTGTTACAGGAGGAGACAGATCCCTGCATGAAAAAAATAATAAGAAGAAAAAATAAAAATAAAAAGTGACTAGATTGTCATTAAAAAAAATATATGACCGGTTTGTTCTGTGCCTGTCGCAACGTTTCGACCTGTTTGGTCTTCATCAGGCGTAGGCACGAAAGAAAAATAAAATAAAATAAAAGAAAAGTGGTCCCCTCGCGGTCTACGAGTGTTTTTTTTGCTTTGCTGAGCAGCTCCTTCTTGCTCTGTGTCAGCAGACCGAATGAAGACAGGGGGGCCTCTGCCTCTGCTCCTATTTATGGAGTCTCCCTGTCGTGTGGGGGCGTGGCTTCTGGAGCTTCCCTCCCATTGGCTGTTATCCCCGCGCAGCGGTTTGCCCCATGAAATTTCACAGTCCACGGCTTTGCTCTGTCTTATGGGTTTTTCTCTATCCTTCGGCTCGGTTTTGCCTTCCCTTTTTGGGTCCCCTGGCTTAGTCCTGTGGATTTCTTTTTCCCTCTGACTCTGCTTTGCCTGATGGACTGTTTGTCTGTCGACCGTACCTTTCTGCGCGGGGGCCTGGCTTTTTGGAGCTTCTATTCCGTTGGCCATTTTTCGTACCTCCCCATTTTAGTCCTCGTAACTTCTCCAATGTGTTACGGTATCCAAATATATTTTCAAATTCAATGGACCACTGTTTCTGTTATTTTTTTTAAATTTATTTAAAAAAATATAGGGATCTGATTTTTATTTTAAAAAAATTATATCCCGTATTAGGGTTAGGGGCCAAATTATTCCGTATTATGGTTAGGGGCCAAATTATTCCGTATTATGGTTAGGGTCAAATTAAATTATCCCGTGCTAGGGTTAGGGGCCAAATTATCCCGTATTAGGGTTAGGGGCCAAATTCTCCCGTGTTAGGGTTAGGGGCCAAATTATCCCGTGTTAGGGTTAGGGCCAAAGTCCCCTAGGTTAGGGTTAGGGCCAAAGTCCCCTAGGTTAGGGTTAGGGGCCAAATTATCCCGTGTTAGGGTTAGGGGCCAAATTATCCCGTGTTAGGGTTAGGGGCCAAATTATCCCGTGTTAGGGTTAGGGCCAAAGTCCCCTAGGTTAGGGTTAGGGCCAAAGTCCCCTGGGTTAGGGTTAGGGCCAAATTATCCCGTGTTAGGGTTAGGGGCCAAATTATCCCGTGTTAGGGTTAGGGCCAAAGTCCCCTAGGTTAGGGTTAGGGCCAAAGTCCCCTGGGTTAGGGTTAGGGGCCAAATTATCCCGTGTTAGGGTTAGGGGCCAAATTATCCCAAGTTAGGGTTAGGGGCCAAATTATCCCAAGTTAGGGTTAGGAGAAGGGTTAGGGGCCAAATTATCCCAAGTTAGGGTTAGGGGCCAAATTATCCCAAGTTAGGGTTAGGAGAAATAAATAAAAGGCAGTTTTGCCTTAAGGTAAGTATCCATTTTAGGTTTGTTATATATATAATATAAATTTGGGTTCGAATTCTAGTAATCAGGTAAGTATCAAATTTGGTATCAAGGTGAGTATTAATTTTACGTGGTCCTGATTACGTGGATGGAAATGAGGGAGTAGGGGTGGGATGGGAGCCTGTGATCCGAAGGAGGCACTGGCGGGTTAGGTGAAGTATTCTGATCCTCCCGTCCGAATAAACGGGCGAGAGTAGATGCACGGTCCATCCTCCGGCAGGACTCCCACCCCAACACTCCTCTCTCCCTCATATTCCGTGTTTCTAATTTGGGCTCATCTGTCCCTGTTAAATGTTGGTTCCTCTCTGATTTTTTTTTTTTTTTTTTTTTTTTTTTTTTTTTTTTGTCTTTTTTTGTTTTTTTGTTACAGGAGGAGACAGATCCCTGCATGAAAAAAATAATAAGAAGAAAAAATAAAAATAAAAAGTGACTAGATTGTCATTAAAAAAAATATATGACCGGTTTGTTCTGTGCCTGTCGCAACGTTTCGACCTGTTTGGTCTTCATCAGGCGTAGGCACGAAAGAAAAATAAAATAAAATAAAAGAAAAGTGGTCCCCTCGCGGTCTACGAGTGTTTTTTTTGCTTTGCTGAGCAGCTCCTTCTTGCTCTGTGTCAGCAGACCGAATGAAGACAGGGGGGCCTCTGCCTCTGCTCCTATTTATGGAGTCTCCCTGTCGTGTGGGGGCGTGGCTTCTGGAGCTTCCCTCCCATTGGCTGTTATCCCCGCGCAGCGGTTTGCCCCATGAAATTTCACAGTCCACGGCTTTGCTCTGTCTTATGGGTTTTTCTCTATCCTTCGGCTCGGTTTTGCCTTCCCTTTTTGGGTCCCCTGGCTTAGTCCTGTGGATTTCTTTTTCCCTCTGACTCTGCTTTGCCTGATGGACTGTTTGTCTGTCGACCGTACCTTTCTGCGCGGGGGCCTGGCTTTTTGGAGCTTCTATTCCGTTGGCCATTTTTCGTACCTCCCCATTTTAGTCCTCGTAACTTCTCCAATGTGTTACGGTATCCAAATATATTTTCAAATTCAATGGACCACTGTTTCTGTTATTTTTTTTAAATTTATTTAAAAAAATATAGGGATCTGATTTTTATTTTAAAAAAATTATATCCCGTATTAGGGTTAGGGGCCAAATTATTCCGTATTATGGTTAGGGGCCAAATTATTCCGTATTATGGTTAGGGTCAAATTAAATTATCCCGTGCTAGGGTTAGGGGCCAAATTATCCCGTATTAGGGTTAGGGGCCAAATTCTCCCGTGTTAGGGTTAGGGGCCAAATTATCCCGTGTTAGGGTTAGGGCCAAAGTCCCCTAGGTTAGGGTTAGGGCCAAAGTCCCCTAGGTTAGGGTTAGGGGCCAAATTATCCCGTGTTAGGGTTAGGGGCCAAATTATCCCGTGTTAGGGTTAGGGGCCAAATTATCCCGTGTTAGGGTTAGGGCCAAAGTCCCCTAGGTTAGGGTTAGGGCCAAAGTCCCCTGGGTTAGGGTTAGGGCCAAATTATCCCGTGTTAGGGTTAGGGGCCAAATTATCCCGTGTTAGGGTTAGGGCCAAAGTCCCCTAGGTTAGGGTTAGGGCCAAAGTCCCCTGGGTTAGGGTTAGGGGCCAAATTATCCCGTGTTAGGGTTAGGGGCCAAATTATCCCAAGTTAGGGTTAGGGGCCAAATTATCCCAAGTTAGGGTTAGGAGAAGGGTTAGGGGCCAAATTATCCCAAGTTAGGGTTAGGGGCCAAATTATCCCAAGTTAGGGTTAGGAGAAATAAATAAAAGGCAGTTTTGCCTTAAGGTAAGTATCCATTTTAGGTTTGTTATATATATAATATAAATTTGGGTTCGAATTCTAGTAATCAGGTAAGTATCAAATTTGGTATCAAGGTGAGTATTAATTTTACGTGGTCCTGATTACGTGGATGGAAATGAGGGAGTAGGGGTGGGATGGGAGCCTGTGATCCGAAGGAGGCACTGGCGGGTTAGGTGAAGTATTCTGATCCTCCCGTCCGAATAAACGGGCGAGAGTAGATGCACGGTCCATCCTCCGGCAGGACTCCCACCCCAACACTCCTCTCTCCCTCATATTCCGTGTTTCTAATTTGGGCTCATCTGTCCCTGTTAAATGTTGGTTCCTCTCTGATTTTTTTTTTTTTTTTTTTTGTCTTTTTTTGTTTTTTTGTTACAGGAGGAGACAGATCCCTGCATGAAAAAAATAATAAGAAGAAAAAATAAAAATAAAAAGTGACTAGATTGTCATTAAAAAAAATATATGACCGGTTTGTTCTGTGCCTGTCGCAACGTTTCGACCTGTTTGGTCTTCATCAGGCGTAGGCACGAAAGAAAAATAAAATAAAATAAAAGAAAAGTGGTCCCCTCGCGGTCTACGAGTGTTTTTTTTGCTTTGCTGAGCAGCTCCTTCTTGCTCTGTGTCAGCAGACCGAATGAAGACAGGGGGGCCTCTGCCTCTGCTCCTATTTATGGAGTCTCCCTGTCGTGTGGGGGCGTGGCTTCTGGAGCTTCCCTCCCATTGGCTGTTATCCCCGCGCAGCGGTTTGCCCCATGAAATTTCACAGTCCACGGCTTTGCTCTGTCTTATGGGTTTTTCTCTATCCTTCGGCTCGGTTTTGCCTTCCCTTTTTGGGTCCCCTGGCTTAGTCCTGTGGATTTCTTTTTCCCTCTGACTCTGCTTTGCCTGATGGACTGTTTGTCTGTCGACCGTACCTTTCTGCGCGGGGGCCTGGCTTTTTGGAGCTTCTATTCCGTTGGCCATTTTTCGTACCTCCCCATTTTAGTCCTCGTAACTTCTCCAATGTGTTACGGTATCCAAATATATTTTCAAATTCAATGGACCACTGTTTCTGTTATTTTTTTTAAATTTATTTAAAAAAATATAGGGATCTGATTTTTATTTTAAAAAAATTATATCCCGTATTAGGGTTAGGGGCCAAATTATTCCGTATTATGGTTAGGGGCCAAATTATTCCGTATTATGGTTAGGGTCAAATTAAATTATCCCGTGCTAGGGTTAGGGGCCAAATTATCCCGTATTAGGGTTAGGGGCCAAATTCTCCCGTGTTAGGGTTAGGGGCCAAATTATCCCGTGTTAGGGTTAGGGCCAAAGTCCCCTAGGTTAGGGTTAGGGCCAAAGTCCCCTAGGTTAGGGTTAGGGGCCAAATTATCCCGTGTTAGGGTTAGGGGCCAAATTATCCCGTGTTAGGGTTAGGGGCCAAATTATCCCGTGTTAGGGTTAGGGCCAAAGTCCCCTAGGTTAGGGTTAGGGCCAAAGTCCCCTGGGTTAGGGTTAGGGCCAAATTATCCCGTGTTAGGGTTAGGGGCCAAATTATCCCGTGTTAGGGTTAGGGCCAAAGTCCCCTAGGTTAGGGTTAGGGCCAAAGTCCCCTGGGTTAGGGTTAGGGGCCAAATTATCCCGTGTTAGGGTTAGGGGCCAAATTATCCCAAGTTAGGGTTAGGGGCCAAATTATCCCAAGTTAGGGTTAGGAGAAATAAATAAAAGGCAGTTTTGCCTTAAGGTAAGTATCCATTTTAGGTTTGTTATATATATAATATAAATTTGGGTTCGAATTCTAGTAATCAGGTAAGTATCAAATTTGGTATCAAGGTGAGTATTAATTTTACGTGGTCCTGATTACGTGGATGGAAATGAGGGAGTAGGGGTGGGATGGGAGCCTGTGATCCGAAGGAGGCACTGGCGGGTTAGGTGAAGTATTCTGATCCTCCCGTCCGAATAAACGGGCGAGAGTAGATGCACGGTCCATCCTCCGGCAGGACTCCCACCCCAACACTCCTCTCTCCCTCATATTCCGTGTTTCTAATTTGGGCTCATCTGTCCCTGTTAAATGTTGGTTCCTCTCTGATTTTTTTTTTTTTTTTTTTTTTTTTTTTTTTTTTTTTTTTTTTTTTTTTTTTTTTTTGTCTTTTTTTGTTTTTTTGTTACAGGAGGAGACAGATCCCTGCATGAAAAAAATAATAAGAAGAAAAAATAAAAATAAAAAGTGACTAGATTGTCATTAAAAAAAATATATGACCGGTTTGTTCTGTGCCTGTCGCAACGTTTCGACCTGTTTGGTCTTCATCAGGCGTAGGCACGAAAGAAAAATAAAATAAAATAAAAGAAAAGTGGTCCCCTCGCGGTCTACGAGTGTTTTTTTTGCTTTGCTGAGCAGCTCCTTCTTGCTCTGTGTCAGCAGACCGAATGAAGACAGGGGGGCCTCTGCCTCTGCTCCTATTTATGGAGTCTCCCTGTCGTGTGGGGGCGTGGCTTCTGGAGCTTCCCTCCCATTGGCTGTTATCCCCGCGCAGCGGTTTGCCCCATGAAATTTCACAGTCCACGGCTTTGCTCTGTCTTATGGGTTTTTCTCTATCCTTCGGCTCGGTTTTGCCTTCCCTTTTTGGGTCCCCTGGCTTAGTCCTGTGGATTTCTTTTTCCCTCTGACTCTGCTTTGCCTGATGGACTGTTTGTCTGTCGACCGTACCTTTCTGCGCGGGGGCCTGGCTTTTTGGAGCTTCTATTCCGTTGGCCATTTTTCGTACCTCCCCATTTTAGTCCTCGTAACTTCTCCAATGTGTTACGGTATCCAAATATATTTTCAAATTCAATGGACCACTGTTTCTGTTATTTTTTTTAAATTTATTTAAAAAAATATAGGGATCTGATTTTTATTTTAAAAAAATTATATCCCGTATTAGGGTTAGGGGCCAAATTATTCCGTATTATGGTTAGGGGCCAAATTATTCCGTATTATGGTTAGGGTCAAATTAAATTATCCCGTGCTAGGGTTAGGGGCCAAATTATCCCGTATTAGGGTTAGGGGCCAAATTCTCCCGTGTTAGGGTTAGGGGCCAAATTATCCCGTGTTAGGGTTAGGGCCAAAGTCCCCTAGGTTAGGGTTAGGGCCAAAGTCCCCTAGGTTAGGGTTAGGGGCCAAATTATCCCGTGTTAGGGTTAGGGGCCAAATTATCCCGTGTTAGGGTTAGGGGCCAAATTATCCCGTGTTAGGGTTAGGGCCAAAGTCCCCTAGGTTAGGGTTAGGGCCAAAGTCCCCTGGGTTAGGGTTAGGGCCAAATTATCCCGTGTTAGGGTTAGGGGCCAAATTATCCCGTGTTAGGGTTAGGGCCAAAGTCCCCTAGGTTAGGGTTAGGGCCAAAGTCCCCTGGGTTAGGGTTAGGGGCCAAATTATCCCGTGTTAGGGTTAGGGGCCAAATTATCCCAAGTTAGGGTTAGGGGCCAAATTATCCCAAGTTAGGGTTAGGAGAAGGGTTAGGGGCCAAATTATCCCAAGTTAGGGTTAGGGGCCAAATTATCCCAAGTTAGGGTTAGGAGAAATAAATAAAAGGCAGTTTTGCCTTAAGGTAAGTATCCATTTTAGGTTTGTTATATATATAATATAAATTTGGGTTCGAATTCTAGTAATCAGGTAAGTATCAAATTTGGTATCAAGGTGAGTATTAATTTTACGTGGTCCTGATTACGTGGATGGAAATGAGGGAGTAGGGGTGGGATGGGAGCCTGTGATCCGAAGGAGGCACTGGCGGGTTAGGTGAAGTATTCTGATCCTCCCGTCCGAATAAACGGGCGAGAGTAGATGCACGGTCCATCCTCCGGCAGGACTCCCACCCCAACACTCCTCTCTCCCTCATATTCCGTGTTTCTAATTTGGGCTCATCTGTCCCTGTTAAATGTTGGTTCCTCTCTGATTTTTTTTTTTTTTTTTTTTTTTTTTTTTTTTTTTTTTTTTTTTGTCTTTTTTTGTTTTTTTGTTACAGGAGGAGACAGATCCCTGCATGAAAAAAATAATAAGAAGAAAAAATAAAAATAAAAAGTGACTAGATTGTCATTAAAAAAAATATATGACCGGTTTGTTCTGTGCCTGTCGCAACGTTTCGACCTGTTTGGTCTTCATCAGGCGTAGGCACGAAAGAAAAATAAAATAAAATAAAAGAAAAGTGGTCCCCTCGCGGTCTACGAGTGTTTTTTTTGCTTTGCTGAGCAGCTCCTTCTTGCTCTGTGTCAGCAGACCGAATGAAGACAGGGGGGCCTCTGCCTCTGCTCCTATTTATGGAGTCTCCCTGTCGTGTGGGGGCGTGGCTTCTGGAGCTTCCCTCCCATTGGCTGTTATCCCCGCGCAGCGGTTTGCCCCATGAAATTTCACAGTCCACGGCTTTGCTCTGTCTTATGGGTTTTTCTCTATCCTTCGGCTCGGTTTTGCCTTCCCTTTTTGGGTCCCCTGGCTTAGTCCTGTGGATTTCTTTTTCCCTCTGACTCTGCTTTGCCTGATGGACTGTTTGTCTGTCGACCGTACCTTTCTGCGCGGGGGCCTGGCTTTTTGGAGCTTCTATTCCGTTGGCCATTTTTCGTACCTCCCCATTTTAGTCCTCGTAACTTCTCCAATGTGTTACGGTATCCAAATATATTTTCAAATTCAATGGACCACTGTTTCTGTTATTTTTTTTAAATTTATTTAAAAAAATATAGGGATCTGATTTTTATTTTAAAAAAATTATATCCCGTATTAGGGTTAGGGGCCAAATTATTCCGTATTATGGTTAGGGGCCAAATTATTCCGTATTATGGTTAGGGTCAAATTAAATTATCCCGTGCTAGGGTTAGGGGCCAAATTATCCCGTATTAGGGTTAGGGGCCAAATTCTCCCGTGTTAGGGTTAGGGGCCAAATTATCCCGTGTTAGGGTTAGGGCCAAAGTCCCCTAGGTTAGGGTTAGGGCCAAAGTCCCCTAGGTTAGGGTTAGGGGCCAAATTATCCCGTGTTAGGGTTAGGGGCCAAATTATCCCGTGTTAGGGTTAGGGGCCAAATTATCCCGTGTTAGGGTTAGGGCCAAAGTCCCCTAGGTTAGGGTTAGGGCCAAAGTCCCCTGGGTTAGGGTTAGGGCCAAATTATCCCGTGTTAGGGTTAGGGGCCAAATTATCCCGTGTTAGGGTTAGGGCCAAAGTCCCCTAGGTTAGGGTTAGGGCCAAAGTCCCCTGGGTTAGGGTTAGGGGCCAAATTATCCCGTGTTAGGGTTAGGGGCCAAATTATCCCAAGTTAGGGTTAGGGGCCAAATTATCCCAAGTTAGGGTTAGGAGAAGGGTTAGGGGCCAAATTATCCCAAGTTAGGGTTAGGGGCCAAATTATCCCAAGTTAGGGTTAGGAGAAATAAATAAAAGGCAGTTTTGCCTTAAGGTAAGTATCCATTTTAGGTTTGTTATATATATAATATAAATTTGGGTTCGAATTCTAGTAATCAGGTAAGTATCAAATTTGGTATCAAGGTGAGTATTAATTTTACGTGGTCCTGATTACGTGGATGGAAATGAGGGAGTAGGGGTGGGATGGGAGCCTGTGATCCGAAGGAGGCACTGGCGGGTTAGGTGAAGTATTCTGATCCTCCCGTCCGAATAAACGGGCGAGAGTAGATGCACGGTCCATCCTCCGGCAGGACTCCCACCCCAACACTCCTCTCTCCCTCATATTCCGTGTTTCTAATTTGGGCTCATCTGTCCCTGTTAAATGTTGGTTCCTCTCTGATTTTTTTTTTTTTTTTTTTTTTTTTTTTTTTTTTTTTTTTTTTTGTCTTTTTTTGTTTTTTTGTTACAGGAGGAGACAGATCCCTGCATGAAAAAAATAATAAGAAGAAAAAATAAAAATAAAAAGTGACTAGATTGTCATTAAAAAAAATATATGACCGGTTTGTTCTGTGCCTGTCGCAACGTTTCGACCTGTTTGGTCTTCATCAGGCGTAGGCACGAAAGAAAAATAAAATAAAATAAAAGAAAAGTGGTCCCCTCGCGGTCTACGAGTGTTTTTTTTGCTTTGCTGAGCAGCTCCTTCTTGCTCTGTGTCAGCAGACCGAATGAAGACAGGGGGGCCTCTGCCTCTGCTCCTATTTATGGAGTCTCCCTGTCGTGTGGGGGCGTGGCTTCTGGAGCTTCCCTCCCATTGGCTGTTATCCCCGCGCAGCGGTTTGCCCCATGAAATTTCACAGTCCACGGCTTTGCTCTGTCTTATGGGTTTTTCTCTATCCTTCGGCTCGGTTTTGCCTTCCCTTTTTGGGTCCCCTGGCTTAGTCCTGTGGATTTCTTTTTCCCTCTGACTCTGCTTTGCCTGATGGACTGTTTGTCTGTCGACCGTACCTTTCTGCGCGGGGGCCTGGCTTTTTGGAGCTTCTATTCCGTTGGCCATTTTTCGTACCTCCCCATTTTAGTCCTCGTAACTTCTCCAATGTGTTACGGTATCCAAATATATTTTCAAATTCAATGGACCACTGTTTCTGTTATTTTTTTTAAATTTATTTAAAAAAATATAGGGATCTGATTTTTATTTTAAAAAAATTATATCCCGTATTAGGGTTAGGGGCCAAATTATTCCGTATTATGGTTAGGGGCCAAATTATTCCGTATTATGGTTAGGGTCAAATTAAATTATCCCGTGCTAGGGTTAGGGGCCAAATTATCCCGTATTAGGGTTAGGGGCCAAATTCTCCCGTGTTAGGGTTAGGGGCCAAATTATCCCGTGTTAGGGTTAGGGCCAAAGTCCCCTAGGTTAGGGTTAGGGCCAAAGTCCCCTAGGTTAGGGTTAGGGGCCAAATTATCCCGTGTTAGGGTTAGGGGCCAAATTATCCCGTGTTAGGGTTAGGGGCCAAATTATCCCGTGTTAGGGTTAGGGCCAAAGTCCCCTAGGTTAGGGTTAGGGCCAAAGTCCCCTGGGTTAGGGTTAGGGCCAAATTATCCCGTGTTAGGGTTAGGGGCCAAATTATCCCGTGTTAGGGTTAGGGCCAAAGTCCCCTAGGTTAGGGTTAGGGCCAAAGTCCCCTGGGTTAGGGTTAGGGGCTAGGGTTAGGGTTAGGGTTAGGGTTAGGTGAAGTATTCTGATCCTCCCGTCCGAATAAACGGGCGAGAGTAGATGCACGGTCCATCCTCCGGCAGGACTCCCACCCCAAAACCTCTCTCTCCCTCATATTCCGTGTTTATAATTTGGGCTCATCTGTCCCTGTTAAATGTTAGTTCCTCTCTGATTTTTTTTGTCTTTTTTTGTTTTTTTGTTACAGGAGGAGACAGATCCCTGCATGAAAAAAATAAGAAGAAAAAATAAAAATAAAAAGTGACTAGATTGTCATTAAAAAAAATATATGACCGGTTTGTTCTGTGCCTGTCGCAACGTTTCGACCTGTTTGGTCTTCATCAGGCGTAGGCACGAAAGAAAAATAAAATAAAATAAAAGAAAAGTGGTCCCCTCGCGGTCTACGAGTGTTTTTTTGCTTTGCTGAGCAGCTCCTTCTTGCTCTGTGTCAGCAGACCGAATGAAGACAGGGGGGCCTCTGCCTCTGCTCCTATTTATGGAGTCTCCCTGTCGTGTGGGGGCGTGGCTTCTGGAGCTTCCCTCCCATTGGCTGTTATCCCCGCGCAGCGGTTTGCCCCATGAAATGTCACAGTCCACGGCTTTGCTCTGTCTTATGGGTTTTTCTTTATCCTTCGGCTCGGTTTTGCCTTCCCTTTTTGGGTCCCCTGGCTTAGTCCTGTGGATTTCTTTTTCCCTCTGACTCTGCTTTGCCTGATGGACTGTTTGTCTGTCGACCGTACCTTTCTGCGCGGGGGCCTGGCTTTTTGGAGCTTCTATTCCGTTGGCCATTTTTCGTACCTCCCCATTTTAGTCCTCGTAACTTCTCCAATGTGTTACGGTATCCAAATATATTTTCAAATTCAATGGACCACTGTTTCTGTTATTTTTTTTAAATTTATTTAAAAAAATATAGGGATCTGATTTTTATTTTAAAAAATTATATCCCGTATTAGGGTTAGGGGCCAAATTATTCCGTATTATGGTTAGGGGCCAAATTATTCCGTATTATAGTTAGGGTCAAATTAAGTTATCCCGTGCTAGGGTTAGGGGCCAAATTATCCCGTATTAGGGTTAGGGGCCAAATTCTCCCGTGTTAGGGTTAGGGGCCAAATTATCCCGTGTTAGGGTTAGGGCCAAAGTCCCCTAGGTTAGGGTTAGGGCCAAAGTCCCCTAGGTTAGGGTTAGGGGCCAAATTATCCCGTGTTAGGGTTAGGGGCCAAATTATCCCGTGTTAGGGTTAGGGGCCAAATTATCCCGTGTTAGGGTTAGGGCCAAAGTCCCCTAGGTTAGGGTTAGGGCCAAAGTCCCCTGGGTTAGGGTTAGGGCCAAATTATCCCGTGTTAGGGTTAGGGGCCAAATTATCCCGTGTTAGGGTTAGGGCCAAAGTCCCCTAGGTTAGGGTTAGGGCCAAAGTCCCCTGGGTTAGGGTTAGGGGCCAAATTATCCCAAGTTAGGGTTAGGGGCCAAATTATCCCAAGTTAGGGTTAGGAGAAGGGTTAGGGGCCAAATTATCCCGTGTTAGGGTTAGGGGCCCAAATTATCCCAAGTTAGGGTTAGGGGCCAAATTATCCCAAGTTAGGGTTAGGAGAAATAAATAAAAGGCAGTTTTGCCTTAAGGTAAGTATCCATTTTAGGTTTGTTATATATAATATAAATTTGGGTTCGAATTCTAGTAATCAGGTAAGTATCAAATTTGGTATCAAGGTGAATATTAATTTTACGTGGTCCTGATTACGTGGATGGAAATGAGGGAGTAGGGGTGGGATGGGAGCCTGTGATCCGGAGGAGGCACTGGCGGGTTAGGTGAAGTATTCTGATCCTCCCGTCCGAATAAACGGGCGAGAGTAGATGCACGGTCCATCCTCCGGCAGGACTCCCACCCCAAAACCTCTCTCTCCCTCATATTCCGTGTTTATAATTTGGGCTCATCTGTCCCTGTTAAATGTTAGTTCCTCTCTGATTTTTTTTGTCTTTTTTTGTTTTTTTGTTACAGGAGGAGACAGATCCCTGCATGAAAAAAATAAGAAGAAAAAATAAAAATAAAAAGTGACTAGATTGTCATTAAAAAAAATATATGACCGGTTTGTTCTGTGCCTGTCGCAACGTTTCGACCTGTTTGGTCTTCATCAGGCGTAGGCACGAAAGAAAAATAAAATAAAATAAAAGAAAAGTGGTCCCCTCGCGGTCTACGAGTGTTTTTTTGCTTTGCTGAGCAGCTCCTTCTTGCTCTGTGTCAGCAGACCGAATGAAGACAGGGGGGCCTCTGCCTCTGCTCCTATTTATGGAGTCTCCCTGTCGTGTGGGGGCGTGGCTTCTGGAGCTTCCCTCCCATTGGCTGTTATCCCCGCGCAGCGGTTTGCCCCATGAAATGTCACAGTCCACGGCTTTGCTCTGTCTTATGGGTTTTTCTTTATCCTTCGGCTCGGTTTTGCCTTCCCTTTTTGGGTCCCCTGGCTTAGTCCTGTGGATTTCTTTTTCCCTCTGACTCTGCTTTGCCTGATGGACTGTTTGTCTGTCGACCGTACCTTTCTGCGCGGGGGCCTGGCTTTTTGGAGCTTCTATTCCGTTGGCCATTTTTCGTACCTCCCCATTTTAGTCCTCGTAACTTCTCCAATGTGTTACGGTATCCAAATATATTTTCAAATTCAATGGACCACTGTTTCTGTTATTTTTTTTAAATTTATTTAAAAAAATATAGGGATCTGATTTTTATTTTAAAAAATTATATCCCGTATTAGGGTTAGGGGCCAAATTATTCCGTATTATGGTTAGGGGCCAAATTATTCCGTATTATAGTTAGGGTCAAATTAAGTTATCCCGTGCTAGGGTTAGGGGCCAAATTATCCCGTATTAGGGTTAGGGGCCAAATTCTCCCGTGTTAGGGTTAGGGGCCAAATTATCCCGTGTTAGGGTTAGGGCCAAAGTCCCCTAGGTTAGGGTTAGGGCCAAAGTCCCCTAGGTTAGGGTTAGGGGCCAAATTATCCCGTGTTAGGGTTAGGGGCCAAATTATCCCGTGTTAGGGTTAGGGGCCAAATTATCCCGTGTTAGGGTTAGGGCCAAAGTCCCCTAGGTTAGGGTTAGGGCCAAAGTCCCCTGGGTTAGGGTTAGGGCCAAATTATCCCGTGTTAGGGTTAGGGGCCAAATTATCCCGTGTTAGGGTTAGGGCCAAAGTCCCCTAGGTTAGGGTTAGGGCCAAAGTCCCCTGGGTTAGGGTTAGGGGCCAAATTATCCCAAGTTAGGGTTAGGGGCCAAATTATCCCAAGTTAGGGTTAGGAGAAGGGTTAGGGGCCAAATTATCCCGTGTTAGGGTTAGGGGCCCAAATTATCCCAAGTTAGGGTTAGGGGCCAAATTATCCCAAGTTAGGGTTAGGAGAAATAAATAAAAGGCAGTTTTGCCTTAAGGTAAGTATCCATTTTAGGTTTGTTATATATAATATAAATTTGGGTTCGAATTCTAGTAATCAGGTAAGTATCAAATTTGGTATCAAGGTGAATATTAATTTTACGTGGTCCTGATTACGTGGATGGAAATGAGGGAGTAGGGGTGGGATGGGAGCCTGTGATCCGGAGGAGGCACTGGCGGGTTAGGTGAAGTATTCTGATCCTCCCGTCCGAATAAACGGGCGAGAGTAGATGCACGGTCCATCCTCCGGCAGGACTCCCACCCCAAAACCTCTCTCTCCCTCATATTCCGTGTTTATAATTTGGGCTCATCTGTCCCTGTTAAATGTTAGTTCCTCTCTGATTTTTTTTGTCTTTTTTTGTTTTTTTGTTACAGGAGGAGACAGATCCCTGCATGAAAAAAATAAGAAGAAAAAATAAAAATAAAAAGTGACTAGATTGTCATTAAAAAAAATATATGACCGGTTTGTTCTGTGCCTGTCGCAACGTTTCGACCTGTTTGGTCTTCATCAGGCGTAGGCACGAAAGAAAAATAAAATAAAATAAAAGAAAAGTGGTCCCCTCGCGGTCTACGAGTGTTTTTTTGCTTTGCTGAGCAGCTCCTTCTTGCTCTGTGTCAGCAGACCGAATGAAGACAGGGGGGCCTCTGCCTCTGCTCCTATTTATGGAGTCTCCCTGTCGTGTGGGGGCGTGGCTTCTGGAGCTTCCCTCCCATTGGCTGTTATCCCCGCGCAGCGGTTTGCCCCATGAAATGTCACAGTCCACGGCTTTGCTCTGTCTTATGGGTTTTTCTTTATCCTTCGGCTCGGTTTTGCCTTCCCTTTTTGGGTCCCCTGGCTTAGTCCTGTGGATTTCTTTTTCCCTCTGACTCTGCTTTGCCTGATGGACTGTTTGTCTGTCGACCGTACCTTTCTGCGCGGGGGCCTGGCTTTTTGGAGCTTCTATTCCGTTGGCCATTTTTCGTACCTCCCCATTTTAGTCCTCGTAACTTCTCCAATGTGTTACGGTATCCAAATATATTTTCAAATTCAATGGACCACTGTTTCTGTTATTTTTTTTAAATTTATTTAAAAAAATATAGGGATCTGATTTTTATTTTAAAAAATTATATCCCGTATTAGGGTTAGGGGCCAAATTATTCCGTATTATGGTTAGGGGCCAAATTATTCCGTATTATAGTTAGGGTCAAATTAAGTTATCCCGTGCTAGGGTTAGGGGCCAAATTATCCCGTATTAGGGTTAGGGGCCAAATTCTCCCGTGTTAGGGTTAGGGGCCAAATTATCCCGTGTTAGGGTTAGGGCCAAAGTCCCCTAGGTTAGGGTTAGGGCCAAAGTCCCCTAGGTTAGGGTTAGGGGCCAAATTATCCCGTGTTAGGGTTAGGGGCCAAATTATCCCGTGTTAGGGTTAGGGGCCAAATTATCCCGTGTTAGGGTTAGGGCCAAAGTCCCCTAGGTTAGGGTTAGGGCCAAAGTCCCCTGGGTTAGGGTTAGGGCCAAATTATCCCGTGTTAGGGTTAGGGGCCAAATTATCCCGTGTTAGGGTTAGGGCCAAAGTCCCCTAGGTTAGGGTTAGGGCCAAAGTCCCCTGGGTTAGGGTTAGGGGCCAAATTATCCCAAGTTAGGGTTAGGGGCCAAATTATCCCAAGTTAGGGTTAGGAGAAGGGTTAGGGGCCAAATTATCCCGTGTTAGGGTTAGGGGCCCAAATTATCCCAAGTTAGGGTTAGGGGCCAAATTATCCCAAGTTAGGGTTAGGAGAAATAAATAAAAGGCAGTTTTGCCTTAAGGTAAGTATCCATTTTAGGTTTGTTATATATAATATAAATTTGGGTTCGAATTCTAGTAATCAGGTAAGTATCAAATTTGGTATCAAGGTGAATATTAATTTTACGTGGTCCTGATTACGTGGATGGAAATGAG
Organism: Embiotoca jacksoni; assembly: GCF_022577435.1. Classification (NCBI taxonomy): domain Eukaryota; kingdom Metazoa; phylum Chordata; class Actinopteri; family Embiotocidae; genus Embiotoca; species Embiotoca jacksoni. Next base: position 32,265 of record NW_027185313.1, read on the forward strand.
GGAGTAGGGGTGGGATGGGAGCCTGTGATCCGGAGGAGGCACTGGCGGGTTAGGTGAAGTATTCTGATCCTCCCGTCCGAATAAACGGGCGAGAGTAGATGCACGGTCCATCCTCCGGCAGGACTCCCACCCCAAAACCTCTCTCTCCCTCATATTCCGTGTTTATAATTTGGGCTCATCTGTCCCTGTTAAATGTTAGTTCCTCTCTGATTTTTTTTGTCTTTTTTTGTTTTTTTGTTACAGGAGGAGACAGATCCCTGCATGAAAAAAATAAGAAGAAAAAATAAAAATAAAAAGTGACTAGATTGTCATTAAAAAAAATATATGACCGGTTTGTTCTGTGCCTGTCGCAACGTTTCGACCTGTTTGGTCTTCATCAGGCGTAGGCACGAAAGAAAAATAAAATAAAATAAAAGAAAAGTGGTCCCCTCGCGGTCTACGAGTGTTTTTTTGCTTTGCTGAGCAGCTCCTTCTTGCTCTGTGTCAGCAGACCGAATGAAGACAGGGGGGCCTCTGCCTCTGCTCCTATTTATGGAGTCTCCCTGTCGTGTGGGGGCGTGGCTTCTGGAGCTTCCCTCCCATTGGCTGTTATCCCCGCGCAGCGGTTTGCCCCATGAAATGTCACAGTCCACGGCTTTGCTCTGTCTTATGGGTTTTTCTTTATCCTTCGGCTCGGTTTTGCCTTCCCTTTTTGGGTCCCCTGGCTTAGTCCTGTGGATTTCTTTTTCCCTCTGACTCTGCTTTGCCTGATGGACTGTTTGTCTGTCGACCGTACCTTTCTGCGCGGGGGCCTGGCTTTTTGGAGCTTCTATTCCGTTGGCCATTTTTCGTACCTCCCCATTTTAGTCCTCGTAACTTCTCCAATGTGTTACGGTATCCAAATATATTTTCAAATTCAATGGACCACTGTTTCTGTTATTTTTTTTAAATTTATTTAAAAAAATATAGGGATCTGATTTTTATTTTAAAAAATTATATCCCGTATTAGGGTTAGGGGCCAAATTATTCCGTATTATGGTTAGGGGCCAAATTATTCCGTATTATAGTTAGGGTCAAATTAAGTTATCCCGTGCTAGGGTTAGGGGCCAAATTATCCCGTATTAGGGTTAGGGGCCAAATTCTCCCGTGTTAGGGTTAGGGGCCAAATTATCCCGTGTTAGGGTTAGGGCCAAAGTCCCCTAGGTTAGGGTTAGGGCCAAAGTCCCCTAGGTTAGGGTTAGGGGCCAAATTATCCCGTGTTAGGGTTAGGGGCCAAATTATCCCGTGTTAGGGTTAGGGGCCAAATTATCCCGTGTTAGGGTTAGGGCCAAAGTCCCCTAGGTTAGGGTTAGGGCCAAAGTCCCCTGGGTTAGGGTTAGGGCCAAATTATCCCGTGTTAGGGTTAGGGGCCAAATTATCCCGTGTTAGGGTTAGGGCCAAAGTCCCCTAGGTTAGGGTTAGGGCCAAAGTCCCCTGGGTTAGGGTTAGGGGCCAAATTATCCCAAGTTAGGGTTAGGGGCCAAATTATCCCAAGTTAGGGTTAGGAGAAGGGTTAGGGGCCAAATTATCCCGTGTTAGGGTTAGGGGCCCAAATTATCCCAAGTTAGGGTTAGGGGCCAAATTATCCCAAGTTAGGGTTAGGAGAAATAAATAAAAGGCAGTTTTGCCTTAAGGTAAGTATCCATTTTAGGTTTGTTATATATAATATAAATTTGGGTTCGAATTCTAGTAATCAGGTAAGTATCAAATTTGGTATCAAGGTGAATATTAATTTTACGTGGTCCTGATTACGTGGATGGAAATGAGGGAGTAGGGGTGGGATGGGAGCCTGTGATCCGGAGGAGGCACTGGCGGGTTAGGTGAAGTATTCTGATCCTCCCGTCCGAATAAACGGGCGAGAGTAGATGCACGGTCCATCCTCCGGCAGGACTCCCACCCCAAAACCTCTCTCTCCCTCATATTCCGTGTTTATAATTTGGGCTCATCTGTCCCTGTTAAATGTTAGTTCCTCTCTGATTTTTTTTGTCTTTTTTTGTTTTTTTGTTACAGGAGGAGACAGATCCCTGCATGAAAAAAATAAGAAGAAAAAATAAAAATAAAAAGTGACTAGATTGTCATTAAAAAAAATATATGACCGGTTTGTTCTGTGCCTGTCGCAACGTTTCGACCTGTTTGGTCTTCATCAGGCGTAGGCACGAAAGAAAAATAAAATAAAATAAAAGAAAAGTGGTCCCCTCGCGGTCTACGAGTGTTTTTTTGCTTTGCTGAGCAGCTCCTTCTTGCTCTGTGTCAGCAGACCGAATGAAGACAGGGGGGCCTCTGCCTCTGCTCCTATTTATGGAGTCTCCCTGTCGTGTGGGGGCGTGGCTTCTGGAGCTTCCCTCCCATTGGCTGTTATCCCCGCGCAGCGGTTTGCCCCATGAAATGTCACAGTCCACGGCTTTGCTCTGTCTTATGGGTTTTTCTTTATCCTTCGGCTCGGTTTTGCCTTCCCTTTTTGGGTCCCCTGGCTTAGTCCTGTGGATTTCTTTTTCCCTCTGACTCTGCTTTGCCTGATGGACTGTTTGTCTGTCGACCGTACCTTTCTGCGCGGGGGCCTGGCTTTTTGGAGCTTCTATTCCGTTGGCCATTTTTCGTACCTCCCCATTTTAGTCCTCGTAACTTCTCCAATGTGTTACGGTATCCAAATATATTTTCAAATTCAATGGACCACTGTTTCTGTTATTTTTTTTAAATTTATTTAAAAAAATATAGGGATCTGATTTTTATTTTAAAAAATTATATCCCGTATTAGGGTTAGGGGCCAAATTATTCCGTATTATGGTTAGGGGCCAAATTATTCCGTATTATAGTTAGGGTCAAATTAAGTTATCCCGTGCTAGGGTTAGGGGCCAAATTATCCCGTATTAGGGTTAGGGGCCAAATTCTCCCGTGTTAGGGTTAGGGGCCAAATTATCCCGTGTTAGGGTTAGGGCCAAAGTCCCCTAGGTTAGGGTTAGGGCCAAAGTCCCCTAGGTTAGGGTTAGGGGCCAAATTATCCCGTGTTAGGGTTAGGGGCCAAATTATCCCGTGTTAGGGTTAGGGGCCAAATTATCCCGTGTTAGGGTTAGGGCCAAAGTCCCCTAGGTTAGGGTTAGGGCCAAAGTCCCCTGGGTTAGGGTTAGGGCCAAATTATCCCGTGTTAGGGTTAGGGGCCAAATTATCCCGTGTTAGGGTTAGGGCCAAAGTCCCCTAGGTTAGGGTTAGGGCCAAAGTCCCCTGGGTTAGGGTTAGGGGCCAAATTATCCCAAGTTAGGGTTAGGGGCCAAATTATCCCAAGTTAGGGTTAGGAGAAGGGTTAGGGGCCAAATTATCCCGTGTTAGGGTTAGGGGCCCAAATTATCCCAAGTTAGGGTTAGGGGCCAAATTATCCCAAGTTAGGGTTAGGAGAAATAAATAAAAGGCAGTTTTGCCTTAAGGTAAGTATCCATTTTAGGTTTGTTATATATAATATAAATTTGGGTTCGAATTCTAGTAATCAGGTAAGTATCAAATTTGGTATCAAGGTGAATATTAATTTTACGTGGTCCTGATTACGTGGATGGAAATGAGGGAGTAGGGGTGGGATGGGAGCCTGTGATCCGGAGGAGGCACTGGCGGGTTAGGTGAAGTATTCTGATCCTCCCGTCCGAATAAACGGGCGAGAGTAGATGCACGGTCCATCCTCCGGCAGGACTCCCACCCCAAAACCTCTCTCTCCCTCATATTCCGTGTTTATAATTTGGGCTCATCTGTCCCTGTTAAATGTTAGTTCCTCTCTGATTTTTTTTGTCTTTTTTTGTTTTTTTGTTACAGGAGGAGACAGATCCCTGCATGAAAAAAATAAGAAGAAAAAATAAAAATAAAAAGTGACTAGATTGTCATTAAAAAAAATATATGACCGGTTTGTTCTGTGCCTGTCGCAACGTTTCGACCTGTTTGGTCTTCATCAGGCGTAGGCACGAAAGAAAAATAAAATAAAATAAAAGAAAAGTGGTCCCCTCGCGGTCTACGAGTGTTTTTTTGCTTTGCTGAGCAGCTCCTTCTTGCTCTGTGTCAGCAGACCGAATGAAGACAGGGGGGCCTCTGCCTCTGCTCCTATTTATGGAGTCTCCCTGTCATGTGGGGGCGTGGCTTCTGGAGCTTCCCTCCCATTGGCTGTTATCCCCGCGCAGCGGTTTGCCCCATGAAATGTCACAGTCCACGGCTTTGCTCTGTCTTATGGGTTTTTCTTTATCCTTCGGCTCGGTTTTGCCTTCCCTTTTTGGGTCCCCTGGCTTAGTCCTGTGGATTTCTTTTTCCCTCTGACTCTGCTTTGCCTGATGGACTGTTTGTCTGTCGACCGTACCTTTCTGCGCGGGGGCCTGGCTTTTTGGAGCTTCTATTCCGTTGGCCATTTTTCGTACCTCCCCATTTTAGTCCTCGTAACTTCTCCAATGTGTTACGGTATCCAAATATATTTTCAAATTCAATGGACCACTGTTTCTGTTATTTTTTTTAAATTTATTTAAAAAAATATAGGGATCTGATTTTTATTTTAAAAAATTATATCCCGTATTAGGGTTAGGGGCCAAATTATTCCGTATTATGGTTAGGGGCCAAATTATTCCGTATTATAGTTAGGGTCAAATTAAGTTATCCCGTGCTAGGGTTAGGGGCCAAATTATCCCGTATTAGGGTTAGGGGCCAAATTCTCCCGTGTTAGGGTTAGGGGCCAAATTATCCCGTGTTAGGGTTAGGGCCAAAGTCCCCTAGGTTAGGGTTAGGGCCAAAGTCCCCTAGGTTAGGGTTAGGGGCCAAATTATCCCGTGTTAGGGTTAGGGGCCAAATTATCCCGTGTTAGGGTTAGGGGCCAAATTATCCCGTGTTAGGGTTAGGGCCAAAGTCCCCTAGGTTAGGGTTAGGGCCAAAGTCCCCTGGGTTAGGGTTAGGGCCAAATTATCCCGTGTTAGGGTTAGGGGCCAAATTATCCCGTGTTAGGGTTAGGGCCAAAGTCCCCTAGGTTAGGGTTAGGGCCAAAGTCCCCTGGGTTAGGGTTAGGGGCCAAATTATCCCAAGTTAGGGTTAGGGGCCAAATTATCCCAAGTTAGGGTTAGGAGAAGGGTTAGGGGCCAAATTATCCCGTGTTAGGGTTAGGGGCCCAAATTATCCCAAGTTAGGGTTAGGGGCCAAATTATCCCAAGTTAGGGTTAGGAGAAATAAATAAAAGGCAGTTTTGCCTTAAGGTAAGTATCCATTTTAGGTTTGTTATATATAATATAAATTTGGGTTCGAATTCTAGTAATCAGGTAAGTATCAAATTTGGTATCAAGGTGAATATTAATTTTACGTGGTCCTGATTACGTGGATGGAAATGAGGGAGTAGGGGTGGGATGGGAGCCTGTGATCCGGAGGAGGCACTGGCGGGTTAGGTGAAGTATTCTGATCCTCCCGTCCGAATAAACGGGCGAGAGTAGATGCACGGTCCATCCTCCGGCAGGACTCCCACCCCAAAACCTCTCTCTCCCTCATATTCCGTGTTTATAATTTGGGCTCATCTGTCCCTGTTAAATGTTAGTTCCTCTCTGATTTTTTTTGTCTTTTTTTGTTTTTTTGTTACAGGAGGAGACAGATCCCTGCATGAAAAAAATAAGAAGAAAAAATAAAAATAAAAAGTGACTAGATTGTCATTAAAAAAAATATATGACCGGTTTGTTCTGTGCCTGTCGCAACGTTTCGACCTGTTTGGTCTTCATCAGGCGTAGGCACGAAAGAAAAATAAAATAAAATAAAAGAAAAGTGGTCCCCTCGCGGTCTACGAGTGTTTTTTTGCTTTGCTGAGCAGCTCCTTCTTGCTCTGTGTCAGCAGACCGAATGAAGACAGGGGGGCCTCTGCCTCTGCTCCTATTTATGGAGTCTCCCTGTCGTGTGGGGGCGTGGCTTCTGGAGCTTCCCTCCCATTGGCTGTTATCCCCGCGCAGCGGTTTGCCCCATGAAATGTCACAGTCCACGGCTTTGCTCTGTCTTATGGGTTTTTCTTTATCCTTCGGCTCGGTTTTGCCTTCCCTTTTTGGGTCCCCTGGCTTAGTCCTGTGGATTTCTTTTTCCCTCTGACTCTGCTTTGCCTGATGGACTGTTTGTCTGTCGACCGTACCTTTCTGCGCGGGGGCCTGGCTTTTTGGAGCTTCTATTCCGTTGGCCATTTTTCGTACCTCCCCATTTTAGTCCTCGTAACTTCTCCAATGTGTTACGGTATCCAAATATATTTTCAAATTCAATGGACCACTGTTTCTGTTATTTTTTTTAAATTTATTTAAAAAAATATAGGGATCTGATTTTTATTTTAAAAAATTATATCCCGTATTAGGGTTAGGGGCCAAATTATTCCGTATTATGGTTAGGGGCCAAATTATTCCGTATTATAGTTAGGGTCAAATTAAGTTATCCCGTGCTAGGGTTAGGGGCCAAATTATCCCGTATTAGGGTTAGGGGCCAAATTCTCCCGTGTTAGGGTTAGGGGCCAAATTATCCCGTGTTAGGGTTAGGGCCAAAGTCCCCTAGGTTAGGGTTAGGGCCAAAGTCCCCTAGGTTAGGGTTAGGGGCCAAATTATCCCGTGTTAGGGTTAGGGGCCAAATTATCCCGTGTTAGGGTTAGGGGCCAAATTATCCCGTGTTAGGGTTAGGGCCAAAGTCCCCTAGGTTAGGGTTAGGGCCAAAGTCCCCTGGGTTAGGGTTAGGGCCAAATTATCCCGTGTTAGGGTTAGGGGCCAAATTATCCCGTGTTAGGGTTAGGGCCAAAGTCCCCTAGGTTAGGGTTAGGGCCAAAGTCCCCTGGGTTAGGGTTAGGGGCCAAATTATCCCAAGTTAGGGTTAGGGGCCAAATTATCCCAAGTTAGGGTTAGGAGAAGGGTTAGGGGCCAAATTATCCCGTGTTAGGGTTAGGGGCCCAAATTATCCCAAGTTAGGGTTAGGGGCCAAATTATCCCAAGTTAGGGTTAGGAGAAATAAATAAAAGGCAGTTTTGCCTTAAGGTAAGTATCCATTTTAGGTTTGTTATATATAATATAAATTTGGGTTCGAATTCTAGTAATCAGGTAAGTATCAAATTTGGTATCAAGGTGAATATTAATTTTACGTGGTCCTGATTACGTGGATGGAAATGAGGGAGTAGGGGTGGGATGGGAGCCTGTGATCCGGAGGAGGCACTGGCGGGTTAGGTGAAGTATTCTGATCCTCCCGTCCGAATAAACGGGCGAGAGTAGATGCACGGTCCATCCTCCGGCAGGACTCCCACCCCAAAACCTCTCTCTCCCTCATATTCCGTGTTTATAATTTGGGCTCATCTGTCCCTGTTAAATGTTAGTTCCTCTCTGATTTTTTTTGTCTTTTTTTGTTTTTTTGTTACAGGAGGAGACAGATCCCTGCATGAAAAAAATAAGAAGAAAAAATAAAAATAAAAAGTGACTAGATTGTCATTAAAAAAAATATATGACCGGTTTGTTCTGTGCCTGTCGCAACGTTTCGACCTGTTTGGTCTTCATCAGGCGTAGGCACGAAAGAAAAATAAAATAAAATAAAAGAAAAGTGGTCCCCTCGCGGTCTACGAGTGTTTTTTTGCTTTGCTGAGCAGCTCCTTCTTGCTCTGTGTCAGCAGACCGAATGAAGACAGGGGGGCCTCTGCCTCTGCTCCTATTTATGGAGTCTCCCTGTCGTGTGGGGGCGTGGCTTCTGGAGCTTCCCTCCCATTGGCTGTTATCCCCGCGCAGCGGTTTGCCCCATGAAATGTCACAGTCCACGGCTTTGCTCTGTCTTATGGGTTTTTCTTTATCCTTCGGCTCGGTTTTGCCTTCCCTTTTTGGGTCCCCTGGCTTAGTCCTGTGGATTTCTTTTTCCCTCTGACTCTGCTTTGCCTGATGGACTGTTTGTCTGTCGACCGTACCTTTCTGCGCGGGGGCCTGGCTTTTTGGAGCTTCTATTCCGTTGGCCATTTTTCGTACCTCCCCATTTTAGTCCTCGTAACTTCTCCAATGTGTTACGGTATCCAAATATATTTTCAAATTCAATGGACCACTGTTTCTGTTATTTTTTTTTTTTTTTTTTTAAATTTATTTAAAAAAATATAGGGATCTGATTTTTATTTTAAAAAATTATATCCCGTATTAGGGTTAGGGGCCAAATTATTCCGTATTATGGTTAGGGGCCAAATTATTCCGTATTATAGTTAGGGTCAAATTAAGTTATCCCGTGCTAGGGTTAGGGGCCAAATTATCCCGTATTAGGGTTAGGGGCCAAATTCTCCCGTGTTAGGGTTAGGGGCCAAATTATCCCGTGTTAGGGTTAGGGCCAAAGTCCCCTAGGTTAGGGTTAGGGCCAAAGTCCCCTAGGTTAGGGTTAGGGGCCAAATTATCCCGTGTTAGGGTTAGGGGCCAAATTATCCCGTGTTAGGGTTAGGGGCCAAATTATCCCGTGTTAGGGTTAGGGCCAAAGTCCCCTAGGTTAGGGTTAGGGCCAAAGTCCCCTGGGTTAGGGTTAGGGCCAAATTATCCCGTGTTAGGGTTAGGGGCCAAATTATCCCGTGTTAGGGTTAGGGCCAAAGTCCCCTAGGTTAGGGTTAGGGCCAAAGTCCCCTGGGTTAGGGTTAGGGGCCAAATTATCCCAAGTTAGGGTTAGGGGCCAAATTATCCCAAGTTAGGGTTAGGAGAAGGGTTAGGGGCCAAATTATCCCGTGTTAGGGTTAGGGGCCCAAATTATCCCAAGTTAGGGTTAGGGGCCAAATTATCCCAAGTTAGGGTTAGGAGAAATAAATAAAAGGCAGTTTTGCCTTAAGGTAAGTATCCATTTTAGGTTTGTTATATATAATATAAATTTGGGTTCGAATTCTAGTAATCAGGTAAGTATCAAATTTGGTATCAAGGTGAATATTAATTTTACGTGGTCCTGATTACGTGGATGGAAATGAGGGAGTAGGGGTGGGATGGGAGCCTGTGATCCGGAGGAGGCACTGGCGGGTTAGGTGAAGTATTCTGATCCTCCCGTCCGAATAAACGGGCGAGAGTAGATGCACGGTCCATCCTCCGGCAGGACTCCCACCCCAAAACCTCTCTCTCCCTCATATTCCGTGTTTATAATTTGGGCTCATCTGTCCCTGTTAAATGTTAGTTCCTCTCTGATTTTTTTTGTCTTTTTTTGTTTTTTTGTTACAGGAGGAGACAGATCCCTGCATGAAAAAAATAAGAAGAAAAAATAAAAATAAAAAGTGACTAGATTGTCATTAAAAAAAATATATGACCGGTTTGTTCTGTGCCTGTCGCAACGTTTCGACCTGTTTGGTCTTCATCAGGCGTAGGCACGAAAGAAAAATAAAATAAAATAAAAGAAAAGTGGTCCCCTCGCGGTCTACGAGTGTTTTTTTGCTTTGCTGAGCAGCTCCTTCTTGCTCTGTGTCAGCAGACCGAATGAAGACAGGGGGGCCTCTGCCTCTGCTCCTATTTATGGAGTCTCCCTGTCGTGTGGGGGCGTGGCTTCTGGAGCTTCCCTCCCATTGGCTGTTATCCCCGCGCAGCGGTTTGCCCCATGAAATGTCACAGTCCACGGCTTTGCTCTGTCTTATGGGTTTTTCTTTATCCTTCGGCTCGGTTTTGCCTTCCCTTTTTGGGTCCCCTGGCTTAGTCCTGTGGATTTCTTTTTCCCTCTGACTCTGCTTTGCCTGATGGACTGTTTGTCTGTCGACCGTACCTTTCTGCGCGGGGGCCTGGCTTTTTGGAGCTTCTATTCCGTTGGCCATTTTTCGTACCTCCCCATTTTAGTCCTCGTAACTTCTCCAATGTGTTACGGTATCCAAATATATTTTCAAATTCAATGGACCACTGTTTCTGTTATTTTTTTTAAATTTATTTAAAAAAATATAGGGATCTGATTTTTATTTTAAAAAATTATATCCCGTATTAGGGTTAGGGGCCAAATTATTCCGTATTATGGTTAGGGGCCAAATTATTCCGTATTATAGTTAGGGTCAAATTAAGTTATCCCGTGCTAGGGTTAGGGGCCAAATTATCCCGTATTAGGGTTAGGGGCCAAATTCTCCCGTGTTAGGGTTAGGGGCCAAATTATCCCGTGTTAGGGTTAGGGCCAAAGTCCCCTAGGTTAGGGTTAGGGCCAAAGTCCCCTAGGTTAGGGTTAGGGGCCAAATTATCCCGTGTTAGGGTTAGGGGCCAAATTATCCCGTGTTAGGGTTAGGGGCCAAATTATCCCGTGTTAGGGTTAGGGCCAAAGTCCCCTAGGTTAGGGTTAGGGCCAAAGTCCCCTGGGTTAGGGTTAGGGCCAAATTATCCCGTGTTAGGGTTAGGGGCCAAATTATCCCGTGTTAGGGTTAGGGCCAAAGTCCCCTAGGTTAGGGTTAGGGCCAAAGTCCCCTGGGTTAGGGTTAGGGGCCAAATTATCCCAAGTTAGGGTTAGGGGCCAAATTATCCCAAGTTAGGGTTAGGAGAAGGGTTAGGGGCCAAATTATCCCGTGTTAGGGTTAGGGGCCCAAATTATCCCAAGTTAGGGTTAGGGGCCAAATTATCCCAAGTTAGGGTTAGGAGAAATAAATAAAAGGCAGTTTTGCCTTAAGGTAAGTATCCATTTTAGGTTTGTTATATATAATATAAATTTGGGTTCGAATTCTAGTAATCAGGTAAGTATCAAATTTGGTATCAAGGTGAATATTAATTTTACGTGGTCCTGATTACGTGGATGGAAATGAGGGAGTAGGGGTGGGATGGGAGCCTGTGATCCGGAGGAGGCACTGGCGGGTTAGGTGAAGTATTCTGATCCTCCCGTCCGAATAAACGGGCGAGAGTAGATGCACGGTCCATCCTCCGGCAGGACTCCCACCCCAAAACCTCTCTCTCCCTCATATTCCGTGTTTATAATTTGGGCTCATCTGTCCCTGTTAAATGTTAGTTCCTCTCTGATTTTTTTTGTCTTTTTTTGTTTTTTTGTTACAGGAGGAGACAGATCCCTGCATGAAAAAAATAAGAAGAAAAAATAAAAATAAAAAGTGACTAGATTGTCATTAAAAAAAATATATGACCGGTTTGTTCTGTGCCTGTCGCAACGTTTCGACCTGTTTGGTCTTCATCAGGCGTAGGCACGAAAGAAAAATAAAATAAAATAAAAGAAAAGTGGTCCCCTCGCGGTCTACGAGTGTTTTTTTGCTTTGCTGAGCAGCTCCTTCTTGCTCTGTGTCAGCAGACCGAATGAAGACAGGGGGGCCTCTGCCTCTGCTCCTATTTATGGAGTCTCCCTGTCGTGTGGGGGCGTGGCTTCTGGAGCTTCCCTCCCATTGGCTGTTATCCCCGCGCAGCGGTTTGCCCCATGAAATGTCACAGTCCACGGCTTTGCTCTGTCTTATGGGTTTTTCTTTATCCTTCGGCTCGGTTTTGCCTTCCCTTTTTGGGTCCCCTGGCTTAGTCCTGTGGATTTCTTTTTCCCTCTGACTCTGCTTTGCCTGATGGACTGTTTGTCTGTCGACCGTACCTTTCTGCGCGGGGGCCTGGCTTTTTGGAGCTTCTATTCCGTTGGCCATTTTTCGTACCTCCCCATTTTAGTCCTCGTAACTTCTCCAATGTGTTACGGTATCCAAATATATTTTCAAATTCAATGGACCACTGTTTCTGTTATTTTTTTTAAATTTATTTAAAAAAATATAGGGATCTGATTTTTATTTTAAAAAATTATATCCCGTATTAGGGTTAGGGGCCAAATTATTCCGTATTATGGTTAGGGGCCAAATTATTCCGTATTATAGTTAGGGTCAAATTAAGTTATCCCGTGCTAGGGTTAGGGGCCAAATTATCCCGTATTAGGGTTAGGGGCCAAATTCTCCCGTGTTAGGGTTAGGGGCCAAATTATCCCGTGTTAGGGTTAGGGCCAAAGTCCCCTAGGTTAGGGTTAGGGCCAAAGTCCCCTAGGTTAGGGTTAGGGGCCAAATTATCCCGTGTTAGGGTTAGGGGCCAAATTATCCCGTGTTAGGGTTAGGGGCCAAATTATCCCGTGTTAGGGTTAGGGCCAAAGTCCCCTAGGTTAGGGTTAGGGCCAAAGTCCCCTGGGTTAGGGTTAGGGCCAAATTATCCCGTGTTAGGGTTAGGGGCCAAATTATCCCGTGTTAGGGTTAGGGCCAAAGTCCCCTAGGTTAGGGTTAGGGCCAAAGTCCCCTGGGTTAGGGTTAGGGGCCAAATTATCCCAAGTTAGGGTTAGGGGCCAAATTATCCCAAGTTAGGGTTAGGAGAAGGGTTAGGGGCCAAATTATCCCGTGTTAGGGTTAGGGGCCCAAATTATCCCAAGTTAGGGTTAGGGGCCAAATTATCCCAAGTTAGGGTTAGGAGAAATAAATAAAAGGCAGTTTTGCCTTAAGGTAAGTATCCATTTTAGGTTTGTTATATATAATATAAATTTGGGTTCGAATTCTAGTAATCAGGTAAGTATCAAATTTGGTATCAAGGTGAATATTAATTTTACGTGGTCCTGATTACGTGGATGGAAATGAGGGAGTAGGGGTGGGATGGGAGCCTGTGATCCGGAGGAGGCACTGGCGGGTTAGGTGAAGTATTCTGATCCTCCCGTCCGAATAAACGGGCGAGAGTAGATGCACGGTCCATCCTCCGGCAGGACTCCCACCCCAAAACCTCTCTCTCCCTCATATTCCGTGTTTATAATTTGGGCTCATCTGTCCCTGTTAAATGTTAGTTCCTCTCTGATTTTTTTTGTCTTTTTTTGTTTTTTTGTTACAGGAGGAGACAGATCCCTGCATGAAAAAAATAAGAAGAAAAAATAAAAATAAAAAGTGACTAGATTGTCATTAAAAAAAATATATGACCGGTTTGTTCTGTGCCTGTCGCAACGTTTCGACCTGTTTGGTCTTCATCAGGCGTAGGCACGAAAGAAAAATAAAATAAAATAAAAGAAAAGTGGTCCCCTCGCGGTCTACGAGTGTTTTTTTGCTTTGCTGAGCAGCTCCTTCTTGCTCTGTGTCAGCAGACCGAATGAAGACAGGGGGGCCTCTGCCTCTGCTCCTATTTATGGAGTCTCCCTGTCGTGTGGGGGCGTGGCTTCTGGAGCTTCCCTCCCATTGGCTGTTATCCCCGCGCAGCGGTTTGCCCCATGAAATGTCACAGTCCACGGCTTTGCTCTGTCTTATGGGTTTTTCTTTATCCTTCGGCTCGGTTTTGCCTTCCCTTTTTGGGTCCCCTGGCTTAGTCCTGTGGATTTCTTTTTCCCTCTGACTCTGCTTTGCCTGATGGACTGTTTGTCTGTCGACCGTACCTTTCTGCGCGGGGGCCTGGCTTTTTGGAGCTTCTATTCCGTTGGCCATTTTTCGTACCTCCCCATTTTAGTCCTCGTAACTTCTCCAATGTGTTACGGTATCCAAATATATTTTCAAATTCAATGGACCACTGTTTCTGTTATTTTTTTTAAATTTATTTAAAAAAATATAGGGATCTGATTTTTATTTTAAAAAATTATATCCCGTATTAGGGTTAGGGGCCAAATTATTCCGTATTATGGTTAGGGGCCAAATTATTCCGTATTATAGTTAGGGTCAAATTAAGTTATCCCGTGCTAGGGTTAGGGGCCAAATTATCCCGTATTAGGGTTAGGGGCCAAATTCTCCCGTGTTAGGGTTAGGGGCCAAATTATCCCGTGTTAGGGTTAGGGCCAAAGTCCCCTAGGTTAGGGTTAGGGCCAAAGTCCCCTAGGTTAGGGTTAGGGGCCAAATTATCCCGTGTTAGGGTTAGGGGCCAAATTATCCCGTGTTAGGGTTAGGGGCCAAATTATCCCGTGTTAGGGTTAGGGCCAAAGTCCCCTAGGTTAGGGTTAGGGCCAAAGTCCCCTGGGTTAGGGTTAGGGCCAAATTATCCCGTGTTAGGGTTAGGGGCCAAATTATCCCGTGTTAGGGTTAGGGCCAAAGTCCCCTAGGTTAGGGTTAGGGCCAAAGTCCCCTGGGTTAGGGTTAGGGGCCAAATTATCCCAAGTTAGGGTTAGGGGCCAAATTATCCCAAGTTAGGGTTAGGAGAAGGGTTAGGGGCCAAATTATCCCGTGTTAGGGTTAGGGGCCCAAATTATCCCAAGTTAGGGTTAGGGGCCAAATTATCCCAAGTTAGGGTTAGGAGAAATAAATAAAAGGCAGTTTTGCCTTAAGGTAAGTATCCATTTTAGGTTTGTTATATATAATATAAATTTGGGTTCGAATTCTAGTAATCAGGTAAGTATCAAATTTGGTATCAAGGTGAATATTAATTTTACGTGGTCCTGATTACGTGGATGGAAATGAGGGAGTAGGGGTGGGATGGGAGCCTGTGATCCGGAGGAGGCACTGGCGGGTTAGGTGAAGTATTCTGATCCTCCCGTCCGAATAAACGGGCGAGAGTAGATGCACGGTCCATCCTCCGGCAGGACTCCCACCCCAAAACCTCTCTCTCCCTCATATTCCGTGTTTATAATTTGGGCTCATCTGTCCCTGTTAAATGTTAGTTCCTCTCTGATTTTTTTTGTCTTTTTTTGTTTTTTTGTTACAGGAGGAGACAGATCCCTGCATGAAAAAAATAAGAAGAAAAAATAAAAATAAAAAGTGACTAGATTGTCATTAAAAAAAATATATGACCGGTTTGTTCTGTGCCTGTCGCAACGTTTCGACCTGTTTGGTCTTCATCAGGCGTAGGCACGAAAGAAAAATAAAATAAAATAAAAGAAAAGTGGTCCCCTCGCGGTCTACGAGTGTTTTTTTGCTTTGCTGAGCAGCTCCTTCTTGCTCTGTGTCAGCAGACCGAATGAAGACAGGGGGGCCTCTGCCTCTGCTCCTATTTATGGAGTCTCCCTGTCGTGTGGGGGCGTGGCTTCTGGAGCTTCCCTCCCATTGGCTGTTATCCCCGCGCAGCGGTTTGCCCCATGAAATGTCACAGTCCACGGCTTTGCTCTGTCTTATGGGTTTTTCTTTATCCTTCGGCTCGGTTTTGCCTTCCCTTTTTGGGTCCCCTGGCTTAGTCCTGTGGATTTCTTTTTCCCTCTGACTCTGCTTTGCCTGATGGACTGTTTGTCTGTCGACCGTACCTTTCTGCGCGGGGGCCTGGCTTTTTGGAGCTTCTATTCCGTTGGCCATTTTTCGTACCTCCCCATTTTAGTCCTCGTAACTTCTCCAATGTGTTACGGTATCCAAATATATTTTCAAATTCAATGGACCACTGTTTCTGTTATTTTTTTTAAATTTATTTAAAAAAATATAGGGATCTGATTTTTATTTTAAAAAATTATATCCCGTATTAGGGTTAGGGGCCAAATTATTCCGTATTATGGTTAGGGGCCAAATTATTCCGTATTATAGTTAGGGTCAAATTAAGTTATCCCGTGCTAGGGTTAGGGGCCAAATTATCCCGTATTAGGGTTAGGGGCCAAATTCTCCCGTGTTAGGGTTAGGGGCCAAATTATCCCGTGTTAGGGTTAGGGCCAAAGTCCCCTAGGTTAGGGTTAGGGCCAAAGTCCCCTAGGTTAGGGTTAGGGGCCAAATTATCCCGTGTTAGGGTTAGGGGCCAAATTATCCCGTGTTAGGGTTAGGGGCCAAATTATCCCGTGTTAGGGTTAGGGCCAAAGTCCCCTAGGTTAGGGTTAGGGCCAAAGTCCCCTGGGTTAGGGTTAGGGCCAAATTATCCCGTGTTAGGGTTAGGGGCCAAATTATCCCGTGTTAGGGTTAGGGCCAAAGTCCCCTAGGTTAGGGTTAGGGCCAAAGTCCCCTGGGTTAGGGTTAGGGGCCAAATTATCCCAAGTTAGGGTTAGGGGCCAAATTATCCCAAGTTAGGGTTAGGAGAAGGGTTAGGGGCCAAATTATCCCGTGTTAGGGTTAGGGGCCCAAATTATCCCAAGTTAGGGTTAGGGGCCAAATTATCCCAAGTTAGGGTTAGGAGAAATAAATAAAAGGCAGTTTTGCCTTAAGGTAAGTATCCATTTTAGGTTTGTTATATATAATATAAATTTGGGTTCGAATTCTAGTAATCAGGTAAGTATCAAATTTGGTATCAAGGTGAATATTAATTTTACGTGGTCCTGATTACGTGGATGGAAATGAGGGAGTAGGGGTGGGATGGGAGCCTGTGATCCGGAGGAGGCACTGGCGGGTTAGGTGAAGTATTCTGATCCTCCCGTCCGAATAAACGGGCGAGAGTAGATGCACGGTCCATCCTCCGGCAGGACTCCCACCCCAAAACCTCTCTCTCCCTCATATTCCGTGTTTATAATTTGGGCTCATCTGTCCCTGTTAAATGTTAGTTCCTCTCTGATTTTTTTTGTCTTTTTTTGTTTTTTTGTTACAGGAGGAGACAGATCCCTGCATGAAAAAAATAAGAAGAAAAAATAAAAATAAAAAGTGACTAGATTGTCATTAAAAAAAATATATGACCGGTTTGTTCTGTGCCTGTCGCAACGTTTCGACCTGTTTGGTCTTCATCAGGCGTAGGCACGAAAGAAAAATAAAATAAAATAAAAGAAAAGTGGTCCCCTCGCGGTCTACGAGTGTTTTTTTGCTTTGCTGAGCAGCTCCTTCTTGCTCTGTGTCAGCAGACCGAATGAAGACAGGGGGGCCTCTGCCTCTGCTCCTATTTATGGAGTCTCCCTGTCGTGTGGGGGCGTGGCTTCTGGAGCTTCCCTCCCATTGGCTGTTATCCCCGCGCAGCGGTTTGCCCCATGAAATGTCACAGTCCACGGCTTTGCTCTGTCTTATGGGTTTTTCTTTATCCTTCGGCTCGGTTTTGCCTTCCCTTTTTGGGTCCCCTGGCTTAGTCCTGTGGATTTCTTTTTCCCTCTGACTCTGCTTTGCCTGATGGACTGTTTGTCTGTCGACCGTACCTTTCTGCGCGGGGGCCTGGCTTTTTGGAGCTTCTATTCCGTTGGCCATTTTTCGTACCTCCCCATTTTAGTCCTCGTAACTTCTCCAATGTGTTACGGTATCCAAATATATTTTCAAATTCAATGGACCACTGTTTCTGTTATTTTTTTTAAATTTATTTAAAAAAATATAGGGATCTGATTTTTATTTTAAAAAATTATATCCCGTATTAGGGTTAGGGGCCAAATTATTCCGTATTATGGTTAGGGGCCAAATTATTCCGTATTATAGTTAGGGTCAAATTAAGTTATCCCGTGCTAGGGTTAGGGGCCAAATTATCCCGTATTAGGGTTAGGGGCCAAATTCTCCCGTGTTAGGGTTAGGGGCCAAATTATCCCGTGTTAGGGTTAGGGCCAAAGTCCCCTAGGTTAGGGTTAGGGCCAAAGTCCCCTAGGTTAGGGTTAGGGGCCAAATTATCCCGTGTTAGGGTTAGGGGCCAAATTATCCCGTGTTAGGGTTAGGGGCCAAATTATCCCGTGTTAGGGTTAGGGCCAAAGTCCCCTAGGTTAGGGTTAGGGCCAAAGTCCCCTGGGTTAGGGTTAGGGCCAAATTATCCCGTGTTAGGGTTAGGGGCCAAATTATCCCGTGTTAGGGTTAGGGCCAAAGTCCCCTAGGTTAGGGTTAGGGCCAAAGTCCCCTGGGTTAGGGTTAGGGGCCAAATTATCCCAAGTTAGGGTTAGGGGCCAAATTATCCCAAGTTAGGGTTAGGAGAAGGGTTAGGGGCCAAATTATCCCGTGTTAGGGTTAGGGGCCCAAATTATCCCAAGTTAGGGTTAGGGGCCAAATTATCCCAAGTTAGGGTTAGGAGAAATAAATAAAAGGCAGTTTTGCCTTAAGGTAAGTATCCATTTTAGGTTTGTTATATATAATATAAATTTGGGTTCGAATTCTAGTAATCAGGTAAGTATCAAATTTGGTATCAAGGTGAATATTAATTTTACGTGGTCCTGATTACGTGGATGGAAATGAGGGAGTAGGGGTGGGATGGGAGCCTGTGATCCGGAGGAGGCACTGGCGGGTTAGGTGAAGTATTCTGATCCTCCCGTCCGAATAAACGGGCGAGAGTAGATGCACGGTCCATCCTCCGGCAGGACTCCCACCCCAAAACCTCTCTCTCCCTCATATTCCGTGTTTATAATTTGGGCTCATCTGTCCCTGTTAAATGTTAGTTCCTCTCTGATTTTTTTTGTCTTTTTTTGTTTTTTTGTTACAGGAGGAGACAGATCCCTGCATGAAAAAAATAAGAAGAAAAAATAAAAATAAAAAGTGACTAGATTGTCATTAAAAAAAATATATGACCGGTTTGTTCTGTGCCTGTCGCAACGTTTCGACCTGTTTGGTCTTCATCAGGCGTAGGCACGAAAGAAAAATAAAATAAAATAAAAGAAAAGTGGTCCCCTCGCGGTCTACGAGTGTTTTTTTGCTTTGCTGAGCAGCTCCTTCTTGCTCTGTGTCAGCAGACCGAATGAAGACAGGGGGGCCTCTGCCTCTGCTCCTATTTATGGAGTCTCCCTGTCGTGTGGGGGCGTGGCTTCTGGAGCTTCCCTCCCATTGGCTGTTATCCCCGCGCAGCGGTTTGCCCCATGAAATGTCACAGTCCACGGCTTTGCTCTGTCTTATGGGTTTTTCTTTATCCTTCGGCTCGGTTTTGCCTTCCCTTTTTGGGTCCCCTGGCTTAGTCCTGTGGATTTCTTTTTCCCTCTGACTCTGCTTTGCCTGATGGACTGTTTGTCTGTCGACCGTACCTTTCTGCGCGGGGGCCTGGCTTTTTGGAGCTTCTATTCCGTTGGCCATTTTTCGTACCTCCCCATTTTAGTCCTCGTAACTTCTCCAATGTGTTACGGTATCCAAATATATTTTCAAATTCAATGGACCACTGTTTCTGTTATTTTTTTTAAATTTATTTAAAAAAATATAGGGATCTGATTTTTATTTTAAAAAATTATATCCCGTATTAGGGTTAGGGGCCAAATTATTCCGTATTATGGTTAGGGGCCAAATTATTCCGTATTATAGTTAGGGTCAAATTAAGTTATCCCGTGCTAGGGTTAGGGGCCAAATTATCCCGTATTAGGGTTAGGGGCCAAATTCTCCCGTGTTAGGGTTAGGGGCCAAATTATCCCGTGTTAGGGTTAGGGCCAAAGTCCCCTAGGTTAGGGTTAGGGCCAAAGTCCCCTAGGTTAGGGTTAGGGGCCAAATTATCCCGTGTTAGGGTTAGGGGCCAAATTATCCCGTGTTAGGGTTAGGGGCCAAATTATCCCGTGTTAGGGTTAGGGCCAAAGTCCCCTAGGTTAGGGTTAGGGCCAAAGTCCCCTGGGTTAGGGTTAGGGCCAAATTATCCCGTGTTAGGGTTAGGGGCCAAATTATCCCGTGTTAGGGTTAGGGCCAAAGTCCCCTAGGTTAGGGTTAGGGCCAAAGTCCCCTGGGTTAGGGTTAGGGGCCAAATTATCCCAAGTTAGGGTTAGGGGCCAAATTATCCCAAGTTAGGGTTAGGAGAAGGGTTAGGGGCCAAATTATCCCGTGTTAGGGTTAGGGGCCCAAATTATCCCAAGTTAGGGTTAGGGGCCAAATTATCCCAAGTTAGGGTTAGGAGAAATAAATAAAAGGCAGTTTTGCCTTAAGGTAAGTATCCATTTTAGGTTTGTTATATATAATATAAATTTGGGTTCGAATTCTAGTAATCAGGTAAGTATCAAATTTGGTATCAAGGTGAATATTAATTTTACGTGGTCCTGATTACGTGGATGGAAATGAGGGAGTAGGGGTGGGATGGGAGCCTGTGATCCGGAGGAGGCACTGGCGGGTTAGGTGAAGTATTCTGATCCTCCCGTCCGAATAAACGGGCGAGAGTAGATGCACGGTCCATCCTCCGGCAGGACTCCCACCCCAAAACCTCTCTCTCCCTCATATTCCGTGTTTATAATTTGGGCTCATCTGTCCCTGTTAAATGTTAGTTCCTCTCTGATTTTTTTTGTCTTTTTTTGTTTTTTTGTTACAGGAGGAGACAGATCCCTGCATGAAAAAAATAAGAAGAAAAAATAAAAATAAAAAGTGACTAGATTGTCATTAAAAAAAATATATGACCGGTTTGTTCTGTGCCTGTCGCAACGTTTCGACCTGTTTGGTCTTCATCAGGCGTAGGCACGAAAGAAAAATAAAATAAAATAAAAGAAAAGTGGTCCCCTCGCGGTCTACGAGTGTTTTTTTGCTTTGCTGAGCAGCTCCTTCTTGCTCTGTGTCAGCAGACCGAATGAAGACAGGGGGGCCTCTGCCTCTGCTCCTATTTATGGAGTCTCCCTGTCGTGTGGGGGCGTGGCTTCTGGAGCTTCCCTCCCATTGGCTGTTATCCCCGCGCAGCGGTTTGCCCCATGAAATGTCACAGTCCACGGCTTTGCTCTGTCTTATGGGTTTTTCTTTATCCTTCGGCTCGGTTTTGCCTTCCCTTTTTGGGTCCCCTGGCTTAGTCCTGTGGATTTCTTTTTCCCTCTGACTCTGCTTTGCCTGATGGACTGTTTGTCTGTCGACCGTACCTTTCTGCGCGGGGGCCTGGCTTTTTGGAGCTTCTATTCCGTTGGCCATTTTTCGTACCTCCCCATTTTAGTCCTCGTAACTTCTCCAATGTGTTACGGTATCCAAATATATTTTCAAATTCAATGGACCACTGTTTCTGTTATTTTTTTTAAATTTATTTAAAAAAATATAGGGATCTGATTTTTATTTTAAAAAATTATATCCCGTATTAGGGTTAGGGGCCAAATTATTCCGTATTATGGTTAGGGGCCAAATTATTCCGTATTATAGTTAGGGTCAAATTAAGTTATCCCGTGCTAGGGTTAGGGGCCAAATTATCCCGTATTAGGGTTAGGGGCCAAATTCTCCCGTGTTAGGGTTAGGGGCCAAATTATCCCGTGTTAGGGTTAGGGCCAAAGTCCCCTAGGTTAGGGTTAGGGCCAAAGTCCCCTAGGTTAGGGTTAGGGGCCAAATTATCCCGTGTTAGGGTTAGGGGCCAAATTATCCCGTGTTAGGGTTAGGGGCCAAATTATCCCGTGTTAGGGTTAGGGCCAAAGTCCCCTAGGTTAGGGTTAGGGCCAAAGTCCCCTGGGTTAGGGTTAGGGCCAAATTATCCCGTGTTAGGGTTAGGGGCCAAATTATCCCGTGTTAGGGTTAGGGCCAAAGTCCCCTAGGTTAGGGTTAGGGCCAAAGTCCCCTGGGTTAGGGTTAGGGGCCAAATTATCCCAAGTTAGGGTTAGGGGCCAAATTATCCCAAGTTAGGGTTAGGAGAAGGGTTAGGGGCCAAATTATCCCGTGTTAGGGTTAGGGGCCCAAATTATCCCAAGTTAGGGTTAGGGGCCAAATTATCCCAAGTTAGGGTTAGGAGAAATAAATAAAAGGCAGTTTTGCCTTAAGGTAAGTATCCATTTTAGGTTTGTTATATATAATATAAATTTGGGTTCGAATTCTAGTAATCAGGTAAGTATCAAATTTGGTATCAAGGTGAATATTAATTTTACGTGGTCCTGATTACGTGGATGGAAATGAGGGAGTAGGGGTGGGATGGGAGCCTGTGATCCGGAGGAGGCACTGGCGGGTTAGGTGAAGTATTCTGATCCTCCCGTCCGAATAAACGGGCGAGAGTAGATGCACGGTCCATCCTCCGGCAGGACTCCCACCCCAAAACCTCTCTCTCCCTCATATTCCGTGTTTATAATTTGGGCTCATCTGTCCCTGTTAAATGTTAGTTCCTCTCTGATTTTTTTTGTCTTTTTTTGTTTTTTTGTTACAGGAGGAGACAGATCCCTGCATGAAAAAAATAAGAAGAAAAAATAAAAATAAAAAGTGACTAGATTGTCATTAAAAAAAATATATGACCGGTTTGTTCTGTGCCTGTCGCAACGTTTCGACCTGTTTGGTCTTCATCAGGCGTAGGCACGAAAGAAAAATAAAATAAAATAAAAGAAAAGTGGTCCCCTCGCGGTCTACGAGTGTTTTTTTGCTTTGCTGAGCAGCTCCTTCTTGCTCTGTGTCAGCAGACCGAATGAAGACAGGGGGGCCTCTGCCTCTGCTCCTATTTATGGAGTCTCCCTGTCGTGTGGGGGCGTGGCTTCTGGAGCTTCCCTCCCATTGGCTGTTATCCCCGCGCAGCGGTTTGCCCCATGAAATGTCACAGTCCACGGCTTTGCTCTGTCTTATGGGTTTTTCTTTATCCTTCGGCTCGGTTTTGCCTTCCCTTTTTGGGTCCCCTGGCTTAGTCCTGTGGATTTCTTTTTCCCTCTGACTCTGCTTTGCCTGATGGACTGTTTGTCTGTCGACCGTACCTTTCTGCGCGGGGGCCTGGCTTTTTGGAGCTTCTATTCCGTTGGCCATTTTTCGTACCTCCCCATTTTAGTCCTCGTAACTTCTCCAATGTGTTACGGTATCCAAATATATTTTCAAATTCAATGGACCACTGTTTCTGTTATTTTTTTTAAATTTATTTAAAAAAATATAGGGATCTGATTTTTATTTTAAAAAATTATATCCCGTATTAGGGTTAGGGGCCAAATTATTCCGTATTATGGTTAGGGGCCAAATTATTCCGTATTATAGTTAGGGTCAAATTAAGTTATCCCGTGCTAGGGTTAGGGGCCAAATTATCCCGTATTAGGGTTAGGGGCCAAATTCTCCCGTGTTAGGGTTAGGGGCCAAATTATCCCGTGTTAGGGTTAGGGCCAAAGTCCCCTAGGTTAGGGTTAGGGCCAAAGTCCCCTAGGTTAGGGTTAGGGGCCAAATTATCCCGTGTTAGGGTTAGGGGCCAAATTATCCCGTGTTAGGGTTAGGGGCCAAATTATCCCGTGTTAGGGTTAGGGCCAAAGTCCCCTAGGTTAGGGTTAGGGCCAAAGTCCCCTGGGTTAGGGTTAGGGCCAAATTATCCCGTGTTAGGGTTAGGGGCCAAATTATCCCGTGTTAGGGTTAGGGCCAAAGTCCCCTAGGTTAGGGTTAGGGCCAAAGTCCCCTGGGTTAGGGTTAGGGGCCAAATTATCCCAAGTTAGGGTTAGGGGCCAAATTATCCCAAGTTAGGGTTAGGAGAAGGGTTAGGGGCCAAATTATCCCGTGTTAGGGTTAGGGGCCCAAATTATCCCAAGTTAGGGTTAGGGGCCAAATTATCCCAAGTTAGGGTTAGGAGAAATAAATAAAAGGCAGTTTTGCCTTAAGGTAAGTATCCATTTTAGGTTTGTTATATATAATATAAATTTGGGTTCGAATTCTAGTAATCAGGTAAGTATCAAATTTGGTATCAAGGTGAATATTAATTTTACGTGGTCCTGATTACGTGGATGGAAATGAGGGAGTAGGGGTGGGATGGGAGCCTGTGATCCGGAGGAGGCACTGGCGGGTTAGGTGAAGTATTCTGATCCTCCCGTCCGAATAAACGGGCGAGAGTAGATGCACGGTCCATCCTCCGGCAGGACTCCCACCCCAAAACCTCTCTCTCCCTCATATTCCGTGTTTATAATTTGGGCTCATCTGTCCCTGTTAAATGTTAGTTCCTCTCTGATTTTTTTTGTCTTTTTTTGTTTTTTTGTTACAGGAGGAGACAGATCCCTGCATGAAAAAAATAAGAAGAAAAAATAAAAATAAAAAGTGACTAGATTGTCATTAAAAAAAATATATGACCGGTTTGTTCTGTGCCTGTCGCAACGTTTCGACCTGTTTGGTCTTCATCAGGCGTAGGCACGAAAGAAAAATAAAATAAAATAAAAGAAAAGTGGTCCCCTCGCGGTCTACGAGTGTTTTTTTGCTTTGCTGAGCAGCTCCTTCTTGCTCTGTGTCAGCAGACCGAATGAAGACAGGGGGGCCTCTGCCTCTGCTCCTATTTATGGAGTCTCCCTGTCGTGTGGGGGCGTGGCTTCTGGAGCTTCCCTCCCATTGGCTGTTATCCCCGCGCAGCGGTTTGCCCCATGAAATGTCACAGTCCACGGCTTTGCTCTGTCTTATGGGTTTTTCTTTATCCTTCGGCTCGGTTTTGCCTTCCCTTTTTGGGTCCCCTGGCTTAGTCCTGTGGATTTCTTTTTCCCTCTGACTCTGCTTTGCCTGATGGACTGTTTGTCTGTCGACCGTACCTTTCTGCGCGGGGGCCTGGCTTTTTGGAGCTTCTATTCCGTTGGCCATTTTTCGTACCTCCCCATTTTAGTCCTCGTAACTTCTCCAATGTGTTACGGTATCCAAATATATTTTCAAATTCAATGGACCACTGTTTCTGTTATTTTTTTTAAATTTATTTAAAAAAATATAGGGATCTGATTTTTATTTTAAAAAATTATATCCCGTATTAGGGTTAGGGGCCAAATTATTCCGTATTATGGTTAGGGGCCAAATTATTCCGTATTATAGTTAGGGTCAAATTAAGTTATCCCGTGCTAGGGTTAGGGGCCAAATTATCCCGTATTAGGGTTAGGGGCCAAATTCTCCCGTGTTAGGGTTAGGGGCCAAATTATCCCGTGTTAGGGTTAGGGCCAAAGTCCCCTAGGTTAGGGTTAGGGCCAAAGTCCCCTAGGTTAGGGTTAGGGGCCAAATTATCCCGTGTTAGGGTTAGGGGCCAAATTATCCCGTGTTAGGGTTAGGGGCCAAATTATCCCGTGTTAGGGTTAGGGCCAAAGTCCCCTAGGTTAGGGTTAGGGCCAAAGTCCCCTGGGTTAGGGTTAGGGCCAAATTATCCCGTGTTAGGGTTAGGGGCCAAATTATCCCGTGTTAGGGTTAGGGCCAAAGTCCCCTAGGTTAGGGTTAGGGCCAAAGTCCCCTGGGTTAGGGTTAGGGGCCAAATTATCCCAAGTTAGGGTTAGGGGCCAAATTATCCCAAGTTAGGGTTAGGAGAAGGGTTAGGGGCCAAATTATCCCGTGTTAGGGTTAGGGGCCCAAATTATCCCAAGTTAGGGTTAGGGGCCAAATTATCCCAAGTTAGGGTTAGGAGAAATAAATAAAAGGCAGTTTTGCCTTAAGGTAAGTATCCATTTTAGGTTTGTTATATATAATATAAATTTGGGTTCGAATTCTAGTAATCAGGTAAGTATCAAATTTGGTATCAAGGTGAATATTAATTTTACGTGGTCCTGATTACGTGGATGGAAATGAGGGAGTAGGGGTGGGATGGGAGCCTGTGATCCGGAGGAGGCACTGGCGGGTTAGGTGAAGTATTCTGATCCTCCCGTCCGAATAAACGGGCGAGAGTAGATGCACGGTCCATCCTCCGGCAGGACTCCCACCCCAAAACCTCTCTCTCCCTCATATTCCGTGTTTATAATTTGGGCTCATCTGTCCCTGTTAAATGTTAGTTCCTCTCTGATTTTTTTTGTCTTTTTTTGTTTTTTTGTTACAGGAGGAGACAGATCCCTGCATGAAAAAAATAAGAAGAAAAAATAAAAATAAAAAGTGACTAGATTGTCATTAAAAAAAATATATGACCGGTTTGTTCTGTGCCTGTCGCAACGTTTCGACCTGTTTGGTCTTCATCAGGCGTAGGCACGAAAGAAAAATAAAATAAAATAAAAGAAAAGTGGTCCCCTCGCGGTCTACGAGTGTTTTTTTGCTTTGCTGAGCAGCTCCTTCTTGCTCTGTGTCAGCAGACCGAATGAAGACAGGGGGGCCTCTGCCTCTGCTCCTATTTATGGAGTCTCCCTGTCATGTGGGGGCGTGGCTTCTGGAGCTTCCCTCCCATTGGCTGTTATCCCCGCGCAGCGGTTTGCCCCATGAAATGTCACAGTCCACGGCTTTGCTCTGTCTTATGGGTTTTTCTTTATCCTTCGGCTCGGTTTTGCCTTCCCTTTTTGGGTCCCCTGGCTTAGTCCTGTGGATTTCTTTTTCCCTCTGACTCTGCTTTGCCTGATGGACTGTTTGTCTGTCGACCGTACCTTTCTGCGCGGGGGCCTGGCTTTTTGGAGCTTCTATTCCGTTGGCCATTTTTCGTACCTCCCCATTTTAGTCCTCGTAACTTCTCCAATGTGTTACGGTATCCAAATATATTTTCAAATTCAATGGACCACTGTTTCTGTTATTTTTTTTAAATTTATTTAAAAAAATATAGGGATCTGATTTTTATTTTAAAAAATTATATCCCGTATTAGGGTTAGGGGCCAAATTATTCCGTATTATGGTTAGGGGCCAAATTATTCCGTATTATAGTTAGGGTCAAATTAAGTTATCCCGTGCTAGGGTTAGGGGCCAAATTATCCCGTATTAGGGTTAGGGGCCAAATTCTCCCGTGTTAGGGTTAGGGGCCAAATTATCCCGTGTTAGGGTTAGGGCCAAAGTCCCCTAGGTTAGGGTTAGGGCCAAAGTCCCCTAGGTTAGGGTTAGGGGCCAAATTATCCCGTGTTAGGGTTAGGGGCCAAATTATCCCGTGTTAGGGTTAGGGGCCAAATTATCCCGTGTTAGGGTTAGGGCCAAAGTCCCCTAGGTTAGGGTTAGGGCCAAAGTCCCCTGGGTTAGGGTTAGGGCCAAATTATCCCGTGTTAGGGTTAGGGGCCAAATTATCCCGTGTTAGGGTTAGGGCCAAAGTCCCCTAGGTTAGGGTTAGGGCCAAAGTCCCCTGGGTTAGGGTTAGGGGCCAAATTATCCCAAGTTAGGGTTAGGGGCCAAATTATCCCAAGTTAGGGTTAGGAGAAGGGTTAGGGGCCAAATTATCCCGTGTTAGGGTTAGGGGCCCAAATTATCCCAAGTTAGGGTTAGGGGCCAAATTATCCCAAGTTAGGGTTAGGAGAAATAAATAAAAGGCAGTTTTGCCTTAAGGTAAGTATCCATTTTAGGTTTGTTATATATAATATAAATTTGGGTTCGAATTCTAGTAATCAGGTAAGTATCAAATTTGGTATCAAGGTGAATATTAATTTTACGTGGTCCTGATTACGTGGATGGAAATGAGGGAGTAGGGGTGGGATGGGAGCCTGTGATCCGGAGGAGGCACTGGCGGGTTAGGTGAAGTATTCTGATCCTCCCGTCCGAATAAACGGGCGAGAGTAGATGCACGGTCCATCCTCCGGCAGGACTCCCACCCCAAAACCTCTCTCTCCCTCATATTCCGTGTTTATAATTTGGGCTCATCTGTCCCTGTTAAATGTTAGTTCCTCTCTGATTTTTTTTGTCTTTTTTTGTTTTTTTGTTACAGGAGGAGACAGATCCCTGCATGAAAAAAATAAGAAGAAAAAATAAAAATAAAAAGTGACTAGATTGTCATTAAAAAAAATATATGACCGGTTTGTTCTGTGCCTGTCGCAACGTTTCGACCTGTTTGGTCTTCATCAGGCGTAGGCACGAAAGAAAAATAAAATAAAATAAAAGAAAAGTGGTCCCCTCGCGGTCTACGAGTGTTTTTTTGCTTTGCTGAGCAGCTCCTTCTTGCTCTGTGTCAGCAGACCGAATGAAGACAGGGGGGCCTCTGCCTCTGCTCCTATTTATGGAGTCTCCCTGTCGTGTGGGGGCGTGGCTTCTGGAGCTTCCCTCCCATTGGCTGTTATCCCCGCGCAGCGGTTTGCCCCATGAAATGTCACAGTCCACGGCTTTGCTCTGTCTTATGGGTTTTTCTTTATCCTTCGGCTCGGTTTTGCCTTCCCTTTTTGGGTCCCCTGGCTTAGTCCTGTGGATTTCTTTTTCCCTCTGACTCTGCTTTGCCTGATGGACTGTTTGTCTGTCGACCGTACCTTTCTGCGCGGGGGCCTGGCTTTTTGGAGCTTCTATTCCGTTGGCCATTTTTCGTACCTCCCCATTTTAGTCCTCGTAACT